>NC_041225.1:21709008-21820051 GCF_002837175.3 Physeter macrocephalus
GCCACCAGGGAAGCCCTAATCTACTTTTTTTTAAGCATATCATTCCTGAGTTCATCTATGTCTAGTCTGTTTGTCTTTATGTTATCTATAGCTTCCTTAATTTTTCAGTTCCTTTTGTAATACCAGGTGACAATTTTAATCTGTTTTCTTTATTTTCCCATGTTTCTGAATATGCTCCCCTTATATGTTGGTTCCTTATCCAGCTCATTTTGCTCTTTACTACTACAATATCTATGATTGAAGTTCACGTGCAGGTTTTTTTTCTGTTGCCATGACTGAGATGAATTTTTGTACCTGAGGAGATTGCTGTGTAAGGATTTCAGGTTGATTAGTGTGGCGTTCCTGATTCACCAGCCAAGGCCTCCTACCTCTGTTACCGTCTCCTTTTTGCACAAATGTCTCTGTTATCCACCTCCACAGTTCCGAATCACTTTCTACCCCTACTCTTGGTATATAAACCATGTCTCTCCTCTCTGTTCCTGTGTTCCAGCTCTGCCCAATATGAATCTCACTCCCAGGTTTTTTTTTTCTACTTTGTCATTCTAAGTGAGAGAGTTTTTATTTTATTTATTTTATTTTTATTTTTACCAATTTTTTTCTCTTTCTTTTTATTTATTAATTTTATTTTTTATTGAAAAATAGTTGTGTTGGTTTACAATGTTGTGTTAACTTCAGGTGTACAGCAAAGTGAAAAAGAATATATATATTCTTTTATATATAGAATAGATATCTTTCATCTATATATATTCTATATATATATATATATATAGTTTTTCAGATTCTTTTCCCTTATAGGTTTTTAGGTGTACAGCAAAGTGAAAAAGAATATATATATTCTTTTATATATAGAATATATACCTTTCATCTATATATATTCTATATATATATATAGTTTTTCAGATTCTTTTCCCTTATAGGTTTTTACAAAATATTGAGTAGAGTTCCCTGTGCTATACAATGGGTCCTTGTTTGTTATCTATTTTATATATAGTGGTGTGTATCTGTTAACCCCAAACTCCTAGTTTATCCCTCCTTCTCCCTTTCCCCTTTGGTAACTATAAGTTTGTTTTCCATGTCTGTGAATGAAATAATGCCATTTGCAGCAACATGGATGGACCTAGAGATGATCATACTAAGTACAGTAAGCCAGACAGAGGAAGACAAATATCATAGGATATTGCTTACATGTGGAAACTAAAAAATTATTTTTTTAAATTAAGAAATGATCCAGATGAACTTATATCTAGAAACAGAAATATGCCCACAGACATAGAGTTCTTATTTTTGTAAAGGTTTCGTTTTTTAGCTTTTCAAGAATCACCTCCAAGTATCTTTGCTCATGCTATGACCACTTAGGAGAACTCCATTCCCTGTTTTTAACTTATCTGCAATTTGGAGCCAAAAATGGTCTCTCCCAGTTCCTCCAGGTTTTCAGAGATGCTTGCTGAAGATGCACCTCTGAGATGGGTTCTTTCCTTTTGGAGGTGATTATTTGATGACAATTTCTATGTTATGGTGTTTTTAGGACTATCAGAACTTTCCTTCTCTTTCCTCCACTACCTTTGCACAGCTGCTGTATCTGCACCCAGCCAGGCCGGCCCAGTTTATGTCCCCACCTACTTACGCTCTGGGATTCTGAAATATTGTCATTTCAAAAAATGCTATGCAAATGGTATCACACAGTATGGAATTTGCTTATTTCATGCACTGTGTATCCCTGAAAATGTATCCACATTGTTGCAAACAGTGTGTTCTTTTTATTGCTGTGTAATAGTCCACTATGTGTATGTACTGTAGCTTTTCTAACCATTCATCTGTTGAAAGACATGTGGACAATTTCTAGTTTTTAGCTATTATGAATAAAGCTATTATGCACCTTTGTAAAATGTAAGTTTTCATTTTTCTGTGACAAAAGACCTAGAGTACAATTGCTGGGTTGTGTGGTCACCATATCTTTAGTTTTACAAGAAACTGTCAAACTGTTTTCCAGAGTGACTGGACTATTTACTTTCTCACCAGCAATGTATCAGTAATCCAGTTTCACTGCATCCTTACCAGTATTTGATGTTGTAATGATTTTTGTTTGTTTCATTTTAACCATTCTAATAGTGACACACTAGTATCTTACTGTGATTTTAATGTGTGTTTCCTGATGGCTGATTATTGTACTTCTTTTTATGTGCTGACTTGCCATCAGTATATCCTCCTCTTCAGTGAAATGTCTCTTCATGATTTTTGCCCAATTTCTAGTAGGACTGATTGGTTTTATTTATTTATTTATTTATTTATTTATTCAATTTCAGCCAAGCCGCACAGCTTGTGGGATCTCAGTGCCCTGACCAGGGATTGAACACGGGCCATGGCAGTGAAAGTGCCAAATTCTAACCACTAGAACACCAGGGAACTCCCTTGACTGGTTTTCTATTGTCGAGTTTTAAGAGTGTTTTCTATCCTCTATACACTAATTCTATGTCAGATATGTGGTTTGCAAATATTTTCTCCCAGTCTGTAGCTTGTCTTTTCATCATCTTCAAAGTGTCTTTGATACAGCAAAAAAATTAATTTTGGTAAGATACAATTTATCAATTGCTCCTTTTATGAATTGTGCTTTTGGTGTCAATTCTAAGTACTCTTTGCCTCACCTAAGACCCCAGCACCTTTCTTCTGTTCTTTTTATTCTAAAAGCTTTACAGTTTTACGTTAACATTTAAGTGCATAATCCATTCTGAGTCAATTTTTATACTAGATGTGAGGTTTAGCCCAAAGTTCATTTATTTTTTCCTATAGACATTCAGTTGGTCCAGTACCACTTGTTCTAAAAGCTATCCTTCCTCCACTGAATTCCTTTTGCATCTTTCTCAAAAAATCAGGGGAACGTTTTTGTGGCGGTCACTTTCTGAGTCTCTATTTGATTACATTGATCTATATGTCTCTCTCCAATACTACACTGTCTTGATTATTATGGTTATACAATAAGCCTTGATATAAAGTAGAGCGATTGCTTGAACTTTATGCTTATTTGTCAAAGTGGTTTTAGCTATTCTAGGGCCAGTGCCTTGCCATATAAATTTTGGAGTAAGCTTTTCTATGTCTACGTAAAATCTTGATGGGATTTTACACTTATATATATATTTAGAGAATTAAGATCTTTACTATGTTGACCCTACAATCCATGAACAAAATACATCTCTCTTTATTCAGGTCTTCTCTGATCTCTTTCATCAGCAATTTGTAACTTTCAGCATATAAATTCTGGGCTTGTTTTAAGTGCATCCTTTAGTATTTCATTTTCTTTGGAATAATTATAAATGGTATTGGGTTTGTAATTTTGTTTTTTGAAGATTCATTCATTATATATAAAAACACAGTTGATTTGTATATGTTGTACGTGTGTCTCATAACCTTGTTGAACTCACTTATCAGTTCTAGGAGTTTTCGTAGTAGATTCCTTGGGATTTTCCATGTAGACAATCGTGTCATCTGAAGATAGTATTATTTCTTCATTTTCAGTCTAAAGTCTTTTTATTTTTTTGACTTACTGCAATAGCTAGAACTTTCCAGTGATATGTTGAAAAAAAAAGGTTAGAGCAGACATCCTTACCTTGTTCTTGAGCCTATAAAGACAGAACTATCTTTTTCATATTTATTATGATGCTAGCTGTTGAAGAAATAATGACTGTAAAGAGAGATTTGTTTTATTTTATTGTTTTAATTGTTTATTTTATATTGGAGTATAGTGGATTAACTATGTTGTGTTAGTTTCAGGTATACAGCAGAGTGATTCAGTTATACCTATACACATATCTATTCTTTTTCAAATTCTTTTCCCATTTAGGTTATTAAAGCATATTGAGCAGAGTTCCCTGTGCTATACGGTAGGTTCTTGTTGGTTATCTATTTTGAATATAGCAGGGTATACATGTCAGTCTTAGTAACTTGACTCACACAGTTATGGAGGCTGTGAAGTCCAAAATGGGCCAGGAGGCTTGAGACCCAGTAGAGCCCATGGTACAGATGAAGTCTGAAGGCTCAACTTCTGAAGAAGTTTCTCTTTCTCATGGAAGTCAGTCATTACAATCTACTCAGGCCTTCAACTTACTGGATGAGGCTGCTCACACTGTTGAGGGAAAACTGCTTACTCGGTGTCCACTGATTTAAATGTCAATCTCATCCAAAAACACCCTCTGTGCTGATGCATAAAAGTAGCCATCGGAGTGGTATGAGTTTCTTCCTTAGTACTCCATTAGCAGCATCCTACATACTTTGATATGCATATTTTCAGTTTTATTTTCATTCAATTCACTGTATTTTTAATTTCTTAGAGACTTACTTTTTACCTACGGGTTACTTACAAGTATGTTGTTTACTTTCTAAGTATTTAGACGTTACCCTCTTTTCCTTCTGTTATTGGTTTCTTGGTTGAGTTCATTATGGTCAGAGAACACACTCAATATGATTTTAATTCATTTAAATTTGTTAAGGTGTGTTTTATGGCCTAGGATATGATCTACCTTGATAAATGTTCCACGTGTACTTGAAAAGAAAAAGTGTGTTTGCTATTACCATAGAGTACTGTGTTATTTCTTTCTGGCCTCCGGAGTTTCAAATGAGAAATTTGCTATCATTAAAATTGGTTTTGTAACGGTAATTTATCATTTCTCTTTGGCTACCATTAAGATTTTTTTCTTTGCCTTTAGTTTCTCGAAATGTACTTATTATGTATCTTGGGGTGAATTTGTTTGAGTTTATTCTTTGGGGGACTTTGCTTACCTTTTCTCAAATTGTGTTTTCCATCAAATTTGGGAAGTTTTCAGTCATTATTTCTTTAAATATTTTTTTCAGCCCTATTCTCTTTCTCCTTTCCTTCTGAGATTTCAAGGGGTCCATTGTTATCTCACAGGTTTCTGAGGCTTTGTTTTTCTTTTGTTTACTGTTTTCTCTCTGTTGTTTAGATAGGGTGAATTCTATTGATCTGTCCTCAAATTCTCAAGTTCATTGATTTTACTCTCTGTCATCTCCAATCTAATCTTGAGCACATCACAGAGGTTTTGTTTTAAACTTTGTGCTGTTACATAGGTCATGTCCATAATTCTTACTTGCTTTTTTTAAAAATAACTTCTACTTCTTTCCTGAGATTTTCTATTTTTATTTGTTTCAAGAGAGTTTGAAATTGCTAGTTGAGGCATCTTTATGATGGCTGGTTTCAGAATTTTGTCAGATAATCCCAACACTGGATTCATCTTGGGATTAGCATCCTATCACTGTCTTCTCTCATTCAGTTTGCAATTTTCTTATTTCAGTTGTATGTGATGAGTGAATTTCAGCTGTACATTTTGTCTATCATGTTATGATTTTCTGTGCCTTATTTAAATCTTTTATTTTAGTAGGGAATCACTGTGATGTTTAGCGGCTGGTGTTCCCAAGACAATTTAATCTTCAGTGCCTTTGTGCTGTTATTTTGGTCTGCTTGGTTTATCTGGTGCTGCTGGGGCTCTACTGGTCCTCACTGGTTCTGTGGAAGGGGCAGAAGGGGTTCCCTTGCCGGGTGTGCTAGGTGTCTTTCAGTGCTAGAGGGAGTCAGGCTTGCCTGCTTTCCAAAACAGGCAGCTCATGTGGTTGTGTCTATTAGCCCTGGTGTTTTCTGGTGGGGAGTGAAGCCTCTGACCCAGTGAAGACAAGGAGACTTCCCTGAGAGGGGACTTGTTAAGGCAGGATCCTCCTGCCTGTTAGGACAGAGGGGGGGGGGCCTGCCTATCAAGATCTTGTTGATGTGGTGGTCCCCATGCCCCTGCTGTCTCTAGGTAGGTGCAAGAGTCTCAGGTCCCTGGCCACCAAGAGGCTTTCCTGGCTGGTCCTCTCTTTGCAGCTGATTCCCTAGGGCTGATTCCTTCCAAACTCATATCTCTCTGTAGGGGAGGGAGTCTCTGGCCACGTGGCAAAGAAGAGCACTTTCCCCTGCTGTCAGGGTGTTAGCTCACCTGATGTTGTCAGAGGGATCTCCGTTCAATCCAGGAGCAAAAGGAGCCAACCTGTACTGCCCTCTTTTGCTACGTCAGGGGTCAGGAAACTCCGGGTCTGAGTCATCTTCTCTGTTGGGTGGGGGAACCACATTCCCTCCAGTCCTGGGCCCCCAGGCCAGTTCTTCTTCTTCTCACTCCTTTTAGAATTTTTCTTTGTTTGTCTCTTGTGTCTTTCAGGTGTGTACAGTTGTGCTTAGTAAGGCGGACCAGGGAGAAACGGGTGTATGTCATGTTTTCTGGACCAGAACTCACTTTTCTTTATTTTTTTCTTAATATGGGATTTGGGGAAACTATGTAGGCTATTCTGCCAACAGAATCTTGCCCTAACAGAAAGTTTAGATTGCAGATATATTGTGAAGGTGAGCCAATAAGGATTTACTCAATGATTAGATGTGGAGTTTGAGGGAAAAAGAGTAATCAGACAGAATTCAATTTGGGATCTGAAGAACCAGAGGAAGAATGACCCATTAACCGAGATGGTGAAAATTGAGGGAAGCCAGGTAGGCTAGAAGTGTACTCAGGATTTTGTTCGTACATGTTAAGTTTTAGGTATTTGGCAGTCAACACATTTGGAAACAGTCAAATAAGCAATTTATTATATGAACCTAGAGTTCATGGTAGTGGTCTTTTTTTGAATTAATAAATTTGCCGGCTTGTACGTGGTAGCTATAACATTAAAGCAGAAAATGTTTCAATATTTTAGTGTATGCAGTAGCAGTAAGCTAAGTTATTTGATCTTGGAATCCCACATTTAGAAGCCTATCCAATCACTTGCTCTTGCTTTTAAGTGTCTAGTAACCTTTACAAGGATGAAAATGATTGTATCTAATTTTGGAAACTGAATATAATTGTGTCACTAAGCAATTCTATGAAATCCAGGGAGAGGAGATTAACTTGTTTAGAACTTTATGACTCCAGAATTTCACCCCTATTCTTAGTCAAAGTGACAGTGGGTGTCTATTCAAAATGCTCAGAAGAGCAAATGAGAAATCAGAAACAGGCTTGCAAAATTACCATTTTATTGGAGAAGACAGAAAATAGAGAAGATGCCTTCTGGAAACAAGAGGGTGACATTGAGCGGTGTTGGTTCAGGCAAAGGATGAGACAGACAATTATCTCATACAGTCAGAAAAGAGTAGGGTAGCCCCTAGTCTAGACAACCCCCAGACTCTGTGTAGCCCCAAGGCACACACACACTTTTATTTGCCATTGAAGTACTACATATGTTAAAAAACAGGAATGTAACTTAAGTGCTTTTTTCTTCTTAGGGCAAGAACTAGCCTTCGGGAACCTGAGCCTATCCTAACCTGATTTTAGGCAAATATTATTAAAGGCTTTTTGTAAGAAAGTTATGATGAAAGACACCTGGGAATTTCAGGGCAGGCCAACACAGCAGCAGAAATTAATGACTGAATAGTCATTGTAAATAGGTATTTTAAAATGACCCTGCATTTCAGAAAGGATACACCTATGAAAGTCAACATGAGAGGAAACTTTCATGAGACATGTGAAAAAAGATAGTGATCAGAGGAATTGGGTGCCTATAACATTTTCATTTTCCTTTGATATACTGCCTTAAAACACACAAGAGTTTTCTGTTGTTGTTTTTTGTTTGTTTTGTTGTGTTTGTTTGTTTTAGTCTACTAAAATGTCAAAAAAGAAAATCTCACTTAAGTTAATGGAAAGCCCTGGTTGTGATATTGCAAGACTATCTTAAAACATGCCTCTTATTTGCACAACCATTTTTAAAATTTTTTTGAATTGTACACAATAACCTTTTAAGATAAGTTTCTTCAATCTATTTGGTTATTCCTAAATTTCTTTGTGGCATCAATAAGACACTAAGAATCTTAACTTTTCTCCTTCCCAACCTCCCCTTCTTTTTGCTCTTCTCAACTTAAAATATGCGGGCTGGATCACTTTTCAGCCCTATCCCATTCTGTGTTTTGCTAACTAATATTTTATTTCTAAGCTGCCTTTGCTGTACTATAAAAAGAAAACAAAAGGTAATGCTATAGCTGCAGGTGAAAATAACTATATGTGTCCAGATCTCCTGTGATCACAAAGCATGATAAACTTCTTAGAGGCAAAGTTTAAAACATCCAGTGGGTTTCGATTTCATGATTACATTTTGAAGCCAAATATTTTTATTTCCTGTGAAATTTTAGTGTCCTTTAGAGTTGGAGCATGTTTGTTTTGCTTAAAGCAACTTTCTCTTTGATTGTTGAAGCATTTCCTTCACTCTATAACATGTTATACCAAATCTACATACTTTATGTTTTCCTTCTTTTTTTTTTTTTTTCTGAGAACAGTCACCAGAAATTGTGTTCTCAAGTGCCAGGAGAATGAGGGCATTGATCTCTCCAGTTGGAGTTTTAGGCCACCTTCTCCTTGTCACTCTCAGCTGTAATTTAAGATATCAGCTTTAAATTATTTAGCGGTTTATAAGTATAAATAATTTACCGGTCAACCACTAAGGTGACAGCACATTAATCAGCCCATGAACATGTGCACTGGTGTCATGCTGTGGTCTGCATTGCGCTGAGTCCTGTTGAGGTCCACGTACTCAGAGCCACTCTCCCGCCCCCCACCTCAGATGTGACATGTTTTGCTTGTGGATTGAATTAATTGGGGCTCAAATTGAGAGGTGCACTCAAGAACTCTAGCCTTCAGAGGTGGAACCAAACTTTGTTGCAGGGGCAGTTGCAATCGTGGCCTTTCTGATGCTGACTCCTTATAACCGTTCTGTGACATCACCAAAGGAGATATGTGGAGGAAATAGAGGAAGGAATAACATCTTACAAGATAGGTGTGATTTTTGAAATAAAGGATGTGTGGTAATGTTGAATGTTTATTTTTATCTTCTTGTCTAGGTAGTTGGTTTTTAAGTCTTGACTGGATATTTTTTCAGGAGCTACATGTCCTTTCTTCAACCAGGTTGTTCTAATGACAGCGTGGCAGTTTCTTTGGGCATTTTGTTTATAATTCAAGTTATTGATGGGCTTTCTTTTTTTTTTTTTTTACCATAAGGTTAGTACTATCCTAAGTCTCATTAGCCTTCTAAGGATGTACATCACCTTCCTATAAAAATAATGACTTATGTTATTTTAAACTGCATTCAAAATTTGTACAACAGAATGATGAGGCTATTTTTTTGGTAAAACTGTAGACCCTCTACATAAGGGTAACTGGTAACCCAAGCTACTGTGTGGTTATGCAGACCCGCATTTGGGGTGGGTATTAGGACACAGAGAAGGAAACTATCAGACCACCCTGATGGTCTCTAACTGCTCTGTGTTTCCAGTTTCGGCCTCCTTCTCTCTGAAGGCACAAAGTAAGACCCAAAGTTCTGCTCTGCCCTCCCCTGTAACAGTGCACATCGACCCTGCCTCAGCTCTGGGTATTCCCAAGAGAAGGTGCCCCCTGGCACAGCCCGAGCCCTCTCTGCCATGCTGCGTCCTTGCGAGTCCGAGTTTCACTCTGGCCTGAGAAGGACATTCCTTCCCCAGCTCCAAGTTTCATTTAACAACCTGGACCAGAGATTGCATAGTTTCTGTCCAAACTCTGTCAACGCTGTCATGAATTCAGCCCCTTTAAGTTTTGCTGAGGCTGTCACAGAGGCTGGTTTCAAGGTGGTGTCCAAAGTTCACAGTGAAATTTTATTGGGACTATTTTCCAAGCAGGAACATGAATCCTCTACTTGGGGCATCTCTCTCTGGACTTCGTGTTACATTCAGCCTTGCCCTGGCTCATGTAATCCTCGCTAAACAGAAGCTCTTTACCCAAGCTCGCCACAGACCTAAATCCTAATCTGCAGAGGTCATGTGCCTTTTTTCGACCGGTATCCAGACTTAATCACCTGCCCTTTGGCTAATGCAGATCCACATAACTGTCATTTGATGAGGGTGTATTATGTGCCAAGCGCTGAAGAAATTGTTTTGCAGACATTCTACCACTTAATTCCCCTCATAACACAAACGTGTTAACCAGGATGCTGTAGATTACTGAACCAAGCAGTAGGAGAGTGAAGGTCCAATTTAGGCCCGTTTGACTCCAAAGCTCACGCCCTGTGCATACTCTACTTTGTGATCTCTAATCCAGTCTAAACACCTACAAACCTCGCTGGCTGACTTCTATCTGGAATAAATCCCCATCGCTCCCACTTTATTCGGAATGTCTCTCTATTCCCTTCTCGGATGGAACCACTCCTTTTAGCCAAAAGCGACAACACTCGCCTAAAGATGCCCTGGTCTCTGAAATCTGGTAATAATTATTGCATTAATCTATTAGTCACCTATTTTATGTACATGAGTCCTGATATGGAAGAAGTCAGGTGATGTCCTGCTCCCCCTCTGATTCAACTTAGTATAATTTGGAGAAAGAATATACGTCTCCCATCGAATTCTAAATGAGACCATGCAGCAAATTGCTTTCTTGGGTTCTTTAACTCCAAAATGCAGTTCGTGGCTCCTGCAGCCTATAACCAAGAGCCTCAGGTTCTTGTTTCCCTGGTGTGGGCACTGCCCCTTAAGATGTTACCTTGTGTCAAACTTTTCCCCAAACTTTGCAAGTAAAGGGGGGAAGTCAGAACCACGTGTGAAAACACACTAACGATCCTTGGCCTCTCCAACAGAAGGATTCCTTACGGCCCATTTTTCGCGTTAACTTCTTGAACCCCTTCTGTTTCCTGATACTCCTTGTACTTTTCTTCTCACTGAACTTTTTTGCGAGTCCCTACTCTCTCTCCATCCCTGGCTGCCTCTGGAAACCATGTCCGTCTTCTACTTTATTAAGCATTGCATGTCCCATGTCTCTTTGTATTGACTTGTCCTATGCCCTGTCTGCACAGAGCCCAGGTTTCTCAGGCAAACCACTGCCAAAGACCGTTCGTGGGTTTTCCTGTATAAAATCAAGCATCCATATAAAAGAGAAATTACGCTGTGCCTCTAAAAGACGCTTCTTCACACATAATGGTCAATCAATTATTTGCTGAACGAAGAAACACCTTTTCTTGTACTTGCCATTAACTTTGGCATGTAATTAAAAATAATCTGGATTGTATGTAAGGATATCAAATTCCTCCAACTAGCCTATACCGTCCCTAAATAAGCCACTTTACACTCACTTTGAAACTTCCATAACATAGCAGACGCAGGGCCAAGCAAAGTAAGTTATTTAGATATTTACCAAATTAATTGTACTCAGCATAGAATTTCAATCACCTACTACAATGAGGGAGTCCAGAGAATTAGTACAGAAAATGTAAATATGCACAAGGCACACTCATGCTGTACCTTTCTGTATGGGAGGCTCACCCACTCCCCACGTCTACCACCTGGGGAAGTTCTGACTCTATTAAAGATTAATCTTAAACTTCAGTCAACCAGCAAATCTTTCTCTAGACTTAACTCCATGCCAATGACTGTGTCACTTTCATTTCTCTGAATCCAGTGCCCACACAGCATCTGGCACAGAATTGCCACTCAGGAGGTATTTGTTCAATTAATTTAAGTAAGAATTCTGTACTTAAGTTCACTGTAGTGAATAAAAGCACAACAGTCTTATCCAAAGAAAAAACAATAATGATCAATTGTTTATTTCTTAGGGGAAAATGATAGCAAAGCAATCATTACACTTGGTCAAAGCAGACATTAAATATTTTCTTAAAAATATTTTGGTTTGTTCTATCATTATGATATGTCTCAGGTTTTTTCTAATTAATCATTGGCATACTATTACATATTCAGCAGATGTGGGACACTCATCCTGAATAGTAGTAAGGAAATATGACTTATCAATAAAATAAAAGTTTTCCTGTCTGGATGACATATTGCTATGTAATAGAGTAGCCAGGGACAAAACTCTTGGCATGTGAGGAAAATTATGAGGAGGGTTATAATATATAAAAATGACAAAGTAGGCAGTTACAGGACCAAGACTGGATGTGCGCTCCATGTGGGGTAAAAAGTTACACCCAATAAAAAGACAAATATCTTAGGAATGTCTTCATTTTTAGTATTTGTGACTTTCATTCAAACAAATGAAGAATTACCTTTGGAAAATGCATTTGATAGAGGAGCATTTTTGTCACTACTTGCTAAAAAAGCCTGGACCTTTCAATATCAATCTTTATTGTGCAGTGCTCAGGAATATAGCATTTCATTGGGAGAGGGTTCATAGGACTCGTAGAAGGTATATGTTCGAAATGGTGTCTCCAGCAGCCTGAGTTCTCCTACAGCTGTAAGTCTCCTGTGTACATCTTGTTGGCCATGGAATAACAATTTCTAAATGGTCAACTATCAGAACTATTCTAACAGGGGTGCACACGACCCCAAGAATACCCACTTTAGTCCTGGGTACAGTGCTTTGAATGCAGCTCTATGTGAAGACATGTACTTTTTTTACAGAAATTTTTCTCTTAATGGACAGTCATAGTCTAAATATCCAGTTGGAATATTTTCTAGACATTTTTTCTCCTCGTTCTTTAGAAGATTTTCACTAGCTCATAGCAGCAGTGAATGCAAAGAGGATGAACCTAAAATGTCAACTGTGTTCACCATTAGGAGATTTCATAAAACTTGCAGACATTTTAAAAATGTGGAAATGTGGATATGTGAGGTTTATTAATGGTCATAAATATAGGTAGTTGAAAATTGGTAATTTTGGATAATGGATATTACATAGCCTTATTAATTTTGGAAATCAGTTTGAAATAGTGAAAACTATGGACTACAGGGTCTTGGAATGGTAATCTCAATGTAAAGAGGACACTGAGATCAGAAACCTTAGGAGATTTAGAGATAGAACCTAAATTTCCATTTTTTAGTACAGAGTTATTTAAATTACTAAGAACACATTCAATTCATTTTGGGAAAAGCATAGGAATATTTAGAAAGATATTTAATTTTGTTCAGAAGTGATCTCTTCACAAAAAGTCAGTCCAGTACTTGCAATTACATTTATGCCCATTAATTCCCCTCACACTCATGTTTATAAAAATACTCTGATGGGTGAACATCACCAGAGACAGGCAGAGTTGTCACAAATTCCATGTCACTGGCATCAAACTAATGAGATTTTGACAGAGCCATGAAAACATGATTCCTCATACCATTCAGCAATCATACAATATGTGTAAGTTAGCTTTAGTCTTTGGCAAAACTAAGCAGTCAACAAAAAGTGTCCCATGCAATGTACTGAATGAACCCGTCCCCCAAGCTAACAGTAATTCTAACAGTTCTTTTAATTTTGTTGAACAAAGTTTAATGAATTTCTCATTGTTTCAGTGAGCAAGATTGGATGGTATTTCAATAGTATAGCTTCAGATTTTAATAATGCAGTGCAAAGTTTATGATACCAAAATATTAGCATATGAAACCCAGAAACTATGGAAAATAGCAGAATGTGCAGTGACTGATTTTACTTTGAAAAACAGGGAGTCAAAAATATTTTCCCTGAACTTTTAGAACCTAACTCTTTTACAAAATTCATAAGCTTTACAAAGCTACTATTATTTTAAAATATTTCCATCTTCCAGTAGGCATTACCCATATTTTATGAATGACAAAAGGAGTGCAAAGTTAAACCATTTACATAAGGACCTCAAATTCTACTTTGAACAAGGTAAAGAGGAAGATACAGCTATCTGTCTACACATACATGCATATCACATGCATGCATATATAAGCAAATAAATAAAAATTATATTAGAAATTTCCAAAATATAAAAAATGAATTAAAGGATATGTTTGCCAAAGATTGATGAAGCATATACATGTAGAGAATATACTAATTTTTCATTGGATTTGAATTTCTGTAAAAAAAATTATACCATTTATTTTCCTTAGGGCACATGGATAAGTAAATTACATAACTTGAAAGTGAAAACACTCCTTCAAAACAGGAAAGCATTTTGTTTTATACTTTAGCAGAATGTGTTGGATTTGGAGGCCTGCGGAGAAAAAGCACAAACTAGACTACAATGAATACATGTCAAAGTGTATACGCAACATATGAAAATGAGCCGATATATAAAAACAAAAAATAGTGTCTATAAATGAAGTTTTATTCTCTTGGGCATTTTGAAACTTCTAGGGACCATGTTCATAACAGAAATGTTAACCTACCTGGAAGATAAAATCAGAAAAGAATTTAGGAGAAAATGTAAAGTTGAAATGGAGGAAAATACTTTCAAGTATGTTTCCTGTTGTTGTAAAGATACATGTTGACATTGAAGAGCCAGGATGAATGTAACCATGAAAGAAAACCAAAAGAGGAAACTGTTCCCTGCATGTCTGCCGTGAATCTAGAGACCGGCAAAGGATAAGGATAAACTGTCCTTAATTTAAATAAGATATCCGTATCTTCCATGAGGGAATTAAGCTCCTTAAGTGTGTAGTGCACTAAAAAAAAATACTCAGGGACTTCCCTGGAAGTCCAGTGGTTAGGACTCCATGCTTTTACTGCCGAGGGCCCAGGTTCGATCCCTGGTCGGGGAACTAGGATCCCAAAACCTGCACGGGGTGGCAAAAATAAATAAATTAAGTAAGTAAGTAAGTAAATTTTAAGAATATTCAATTTTTAATGAGGTTCTAACATTATTCAGAGACAGAGTGAAAGTGAGTGAGCAAGCTGAACAGAGAGAGAGAGAGGAAGGAAGGAAGGAAGGAAGGAAATGGCTTCATAAAGCTTACAATTAATTTTTAAAATTCAAGAATCAGGCTTTTGAGAAAAAGATATCGTTAGAAATCAGAGGTTTGGGAACATATTATTCGAGAAAAAAAATTTAGGGAATTTTAAAAACCTGATAGCAAAAGCTGAAAAAATGAAAGCATCCTAATGTTCACCTTAGACTGGCCCTCTGGAGAGAGGAGAAATGGTCTTAATACTGAACTTAGAGTTTTTTCCCTTTCTTAATAAAGGATGAAACTTTTGTCATACTTAGGTCTGCTTGTGGCCTTCATCGGCTAAGCTTTTCTTAGAATACACGTTCTCTAGCCTACCTTTGTGACTTCCAGGAAGTGTCAATGCATCGAGGATGACGCTATATCATTCATAAGGATGAAGCTACATCATTCATAAAACATACAAATGGAGAATGGCCCAAAGTGCATGTTATTCATTGCAGCAGTGTGTGACAAGAAGTAGCAGTCAAGTTCATGTTAGGAAATATTTATAAACAGAGTAAACTCTCTTCACCAAGAATTCAAATGTATTAGTGAGCAATTACAAGAAATTTTTGAGCATCCCTAGAAAACAATATTTGTGTATAAGAAGTAATAAGGATTTTGAAAGAAATGAATATTTATAACTGTTACCTGTTGTTCTTCAAGAGATTGTTAGCATAAATTCAGAATGACACACATGATCTGTTTGCCTTTTATAAAATTGCGGTCTCTTTTTAGATATATAATATTAACTAAATGTAATAAAAATCCCTTTCAATCTTAGAATCAGCTCCTTGCTGACCTACAGAGGGAACAAGGAATTCAGCCTCCGAGTCACTAGGCACTTGCACCTTGTTGGGCCAGGGCTGATGGATGGAGATTCTTTGTGTGGTTCACAGCAGGGCTCAACTGGCTAAGACTAACCAGCCCTATCCCAGAGTTTGATGCAGGCAGCAAAGTGCTTCATACAGAGACAGGCTTCCTAATGTACCCCCAAAAAGAATTATCTCCAAAGAGTGTGAAATGGTGGGAAGGGTAGAAATAATCATCGCTGACTTCATTTTCATCTTGTACCATATGAGAAAAGGTCCTTGTGGATTTAGCCTTCGAATGGACATGGCCCCAGAGGGAACCCTTCCAGTCTTGCAGACCTGGCCTAATTGCAAAACCTCTGTGTCAGCCAGTGCCCAGCAGAAACAGCTGGCTTAGAGAGTGTAACCCAACAGGTGCTTACAAAAGCCATTTTGCAAAGGTGTGGGCAAAGCTGAGGGAAATGGAAGGGTGAAGCATCTGGGACCAACAATAGTCAATAGACATGACAGTGCTTGGGCCTTGAGGCTCCAGGGGAGGATGCAATTTACTTGGAACCCAGAGAAAACTGACCCAAGAAAGAGCCACGAGATTCAACTGCAGTCACTGCCAGTCCCTGCTGAGCTAGATAGGGGCAGGAATAATTCCCCAGACCACTCTCTATACTCCTGCTGCTGTCTCCCACCAGTCAAACACAAAGTATTATGTTCCTCTCCCCCAGGGCTTCTCCATTATTCTTGTAATAAAATCTAAAAATACAAATCTCTTTCAAGGCTCTACATGAACAAGTGTCTACTTTTCCAACCTCGCTTAATACAACCCATCCCTCTTGTTCACTGTATTGTAACTGCATGTAACTTTCTTGCAGTTTCTGGAACAGGCCAAACTACTGTTTGGGGGTCTTTGCTGGATATGCTGTTTTGTGCGCCTAAAGCACAGCTCCCCCAGAATTTAGTTTAGTTGGCTTCTTTTCTTCCAAACATCCTCTTGGTGAAGCCAGATCCCAACTCCAACCTAAATGGACGCGCCCTACTTGGGTCCAACCACTCCCGCTGAGTTAGTGTCTTCTTGCACTGGAATTATCTCATTTGTCTGTTTATGTATTGTCTTCACTAGAATATTAGCTCCCTAAGAGCAGAGACTTTGCCTGTATTGTCTACCAATATTTCGCCAGAGTCTAGAACATGATAGGAGCTCAATAATCATTTGTTGAGTGAATGAATGTGTATAAAACTGAATAAAGGTATATTCTAACTAATTTGCCTAATGAGAAATGCCTACAAGCACTCAAAATCCGAGGCTTTAAAAAAAATTCTATCAGATATAACCTTTAAATTGTTACCTCATTTTCCTTCCTAGGTTTGAAATAAAAGGCTAGACTCTGAGAGGATTAAAAATATGTAAATTTAGTTCTTGTACTTAAAATATTTAAACTCAGTAGAGGAATGAGTAATTTATGTCTAACACCAGACCAAATATACGTGCAAGAATAGGTATTGTGTAAGAAAGTGTTAAATAGTTTTTAAAAATGCAAATATGTCATATGAATAGAAATTTGGAGGAAGTTTATTTGAGGTAGATGTTGAAAATAGTAGAGATATTAACAAGTGGGAATGGAGGGAGGGAGGCATAAAAACACAAGTGTGAGCTGAGGTGAAATATGAAAAGTCATGGGCCATATTTGGGAAGAATGAGTAATACAGTTTTTACTGGACAATAATAAAGATTAATATATTTGTGGGCTGGTTATCATGAACCACACATTACATAATTTAATCTCAAAATAATTCTGTAACAAGAATTATTATTATAACCATTTTATAGATGAAGAATCTGAAGAACAGAGATTAAGTTACCCATCCAAAGCCATATAATTATGAAGCTGTAGAACTAGGGATTTGAACTAATGCAGTTTGAACGCAGAGCATTATTTTAAAATAAACCAGAAAAGTAGACGGAGGCACAGGAAAGAAAATCTCGGAAGCAAAACTGCAGATCTGACGCTTAATCTAGAAAGTGATAGAGAATCGAGCATGTTTTTGAGTAACGTTTATATGGAAACAATATAAAATAACATCATATTGTATGTTATATATACATATAATTTATATATGTACTAGGTATGCATATATGCTATATATACATATAATTTATACACATATGTATGAAATACACATACACGAAGAGACAAAGGAAATGCATCTAAAAGTTAACATTATTTATCTATCAGTATAAATTAGTATATAAATTGGGAAATTTTTAATCTTCTTTTACTATCTGGATTCACTGGAATTTTTACAATTTCAACATACATAATTTTAATGATCAGAGAAATAAAATTTGTAGTTTACCATTAATGTCTAGAACTGCATCTGTGAATGTCTAAGGTAGGTTAGTCTTCAAGGTAGTGGGAACAATGTGATGGACTACAGAGCAATCATGGAATTCAAGTAAGAGAAAGCGAATGGGATAGCCTTCAAAGAGAGAGTCAAAGTGTCAAGGCAAACGGCCTCCTTTACTAAGTGAACAGACACATGGCTCTGATATCCTAAGAAAACAAGTTGATAATTCACAGCTTATTGTATTTTGTCAGAACTTCAGTTCTTCTTTACATAGAAACACATTTCTATTTTTGCAGAGAAAGTTGGAGGAGAATTAGGAATCCACATGCAATTTTTATACAAAATAAAATAACTTTTCTTTTTTAAAAAGGTAGAATTTTTTCTTTATTCCACACAATTGACTTGCACATACTGTATTTTTTTTTATTTTTTAAAAATGTGGTAAGAACACTGAAGATCTACCTTTGTAACAAAACTTTAAGTGGACAACACAGTTTTGTTAACTATAGGTGTGATATACAGCAGATATCTGGACCTGATTCATCTTGTATAACTGAAACTTTATAAACTTCTCAAGAATTGATTTATCATGTATATGAAGGCATCGATTTTAAAGCTTAATTTAGGTTCAGCTTGAACCAAACACCAAACAATCATTAGGTATATAGCATGTTTCTCTTTACCATCACCATTCAGTCATGATCAGAGTCATTTGAACCAGAAGGATTAATGATATAAGTAGGATGAAAACCTTCCCTTCCTGCAAGTGTGAAGCATATTTTCCTTGCTGTTGATGCATAAGTCTACTTTTTTATTATTGATAAAGTTGTTTGTTGTTTTTTTTTTACATTGGCAGGAGGCTTTTATTACAGGGGCAAACATACCTTAATAAGAATAGCTACTACTGAACATTTATTATGTGCCAAACACCGTTTTAAGCACTTTGTAGGTATTACATAATTCAATTTTTACAAAATAATCCTATTATTATCCTGGTTCCACAGATGAGGAAACTGAGGCACAGAGAGGTTAAGTAACTTGCTGAAGGTCACACAGGCAGTGAGTGGTAAAGCTGAGATTCAGAGCCAGGCAGCCTGCCTAAAACTGAAAAATCGACCATAGAAATATAAGTTTGTCATTTAGAGACAGGGAATATAAGGACCAGGAAGAGTCAACTCATTGCAAGGGTTGAAAGCAGTTGGCTCTGGGGAGCAGGAATTGATAAAGTTTTGAAAAGATTACAATGGTGAAAATTTCTCAGTGTGAAACAATTTAAAATACTGAAACGAACTAGAAGGAAGAAAATAAGTATTTTCAATATGACCACGTGGACAATCACTGAAAATTTTATGGTATGTCCTTCCTGCCTTTTGCTAAAAAAAAGTATGCATTTGCTATCATAAAATATATATAATTTTCCTGTCTGACTTTTAATTTTAACATTATAAAATAAAATTTTCCCATATTATAACTAAAGCAATAGCCAGCTCACATTCTACCATATGGAAGTACCAGAATTTACTTAACTATGTCCCTATTATTCAGCACCTAATTGCAATCTTCAATCATATCTTTATGAATAAATTTATTTTCCCATTTGTCTCTAGTGACATTTGTGAGATATTTAGTAAATTTTATTTTTTGATTATGAAGGCCATGCATTCTTCATTATATAAAAGTTAGATAGCATGTAAACATTTTTTAAATCACAAATACTTATGCCAATATATATTGAACAAATGCCAACTGTTGTCCACATTTTGCTCCATTGCTCTTTTTATTATTACAAATATGGCATATTTTACATTCAACAGCATATTGTAAATATCAATAAGTGTGTCCACATTATTGTTCGTAATCGTTCATCATATGGATTCATCATAATTAATCAGTCCAGTGTTGGTGGGCCAGTACATATAGCAATTCTGTGTAGATATCCTTGCCCTACATTGTTGTGCCCTTCTCACATTTTCTCTTAAAAGTGAAATTCCAGAGTATGTACTGTAAATGATTTATCATACACATTGTCAAATTGCCCTGCAATAGCCTCATTAGGGGATTGGCATGCTACTTTTCCCATACTCTTTCCTAGTATCACCATTTTTTAAAAATCTTCATTCGTCTGAAAGATAGAAAAGTTATGTATATGTGTTTCATTTCATTTGCATATAATTAGGGCTAAATTTTTTATTATTTATTATCTTCACGTAATTTCTAAATTAACTATTCATGTATGTTGATATTGTCAGTTTCTATAGAGATGCTTACTGTTACTCTTATGGATTTGAAATTAGTTTTTGTATTTCAAGGATAGTAAACCTTTTCAATATATTTTTGTGTGTGAGAAAGAATATATTCCACACACGTACTTTTTGCCTTTTAACTTTAATAACCCAAAACTTTAATTTTTAGGTACTCAAATTAATACTTTCATTTATAGATTCACCTTGGTTGTGTGCTTAGGAAGTCCTAAGCACGTAATTAAATTACATTCACATTTTTTTTTAGTTTTTATGATTTATTCTTACACTTAAATACTTATTCCATTTGCTATCATTTTTTGCATTTAATATAGGTACTTCAACATTTGTTTATTTGCTGTTTCGTCTTGAAATGATAGACTCATCTACCAGCTTGTAATTCTTCTTCCATTCGATATCTAACCTTTCCCAAATATCTAGGAGTATCTTTGTTACGGTAAAGCTAAGGCCAGAGATAATGAGTTGACAGCCTACTTTTAAGAAGTAACCAATTTATGAACAGTTTGCGGGGAGCACATATTCGTCATAACAATTACACTGTAAACATGGCTTTGTCTCAGCAATGGCGTTTGAACAGGATCTTAATTACACATAACATTCTGATAGGAAAAGTTGAAGTTGTAGGCATTTCAGGTAGAAGAAAGAGATTGTCATTTATAGTCTCCTTCTGTTTCAATTTTAAGGCACACCACTATTTCTAATGTAATTTAATTTATTGACATCAAGAATGGAAGTTTTCTGGTTTTAGAATCATGGCACTATAATATGCTATCTCTGCCTCAAGATATCCCATCTGTGTTTATATTCACATATATATTCATTACATAAATGCTAAAGGAATGGGAACTTGTCCAGTCTCATATTTTTTAAACATAGATCATTGTGCCTTAAAAAAAGTTATCCCAAGAATTCTGAGAACGTATTTGGCTGTTTCTTTTCATTTGCCTTTCATTGTTATAAAGTTTGACTTTCATTTAGTCCCCAAAACTTTCTTATTTCCTTAGTACGTAGGGTTCACAATGAGAAATTCAGAGTAAGGACTATCTTGGGCCACTAACCCTAAGTTGGCTATAAAATCTTCTGAGTCTTCTTCATGATTAAAATGTACTGGCTGTAAAATTACAAGGCGACGAAGAAGCTATGCTGACAACTGCAGAAAGTATTTCATGAGGGAAAAAAAAAAAAAACTCATCATTTTTCACAAGCTGATTCTCTTTTGCTCAGACTTATATTGTAAGCTTGCATTGTCCTCATATCCAATGATGAATGTATGTTGATGCCTCTTTCTCCTTTAAAAAATACGTTTCCCTCTGAGTTCTGTTTGTCACGAGTACTGAGACACACAGCTGTCTATCTGCAGTGGTTCTGCATACTTGTATGTTGAAGAACGCGTTCCAGTAAATGTTTTTATAAACCAACAGTACTGTCTGTTCCTTTGCTCCTGACTCAATTCCTGAGTCTTCTCAACTTTTAAGCAATGATTACTTCGGCTTATGACTAATGAAAAACAGCAATCCAAACATGGCTTGGAAATTAGAACGTAAAGCTAAGGAATATTGCCATTTTCATACTCTAAAATTTGAAATATTCTGTCACTAGTTGTTGCAAGGACAGTATTTCTTAAATGAATAATACCGGCGTTGGGGGGGTGGGCAACAAGATGTTCTATAACAAAGCGTGAGGGGAAATAAAAGTGCATGACGGTGCACACTTTCAAGGAATGAGGAAAATCAGCAAGCCGAATCCAAACTGTGCTAAATATCAATATCTTGTCCTATTGAGACTCAGTAAGCAGAGTTTCAGTTAAAATGTGTGGCAAAGGCTTGCATGCGTAGACTGCAATGAGGGAGATTGTTATAATTTAAACTTTTAAACTTGGCGAAATGTAATATGATGCCCGCGGAGGTAACAAGAAAGCATTTTAGGATTCTTGTTTGTAGGTCACAGAAATCAACCTCGGGTCATGGCTGTCTTAAGCAAAATGGGAAACCAGTTGAAAGGATACGGGGGACTTGGATAATGCACAGGAAACTGGATCCAGACTTGGGTAACAGACAGAATACATGTGGAGTACAGGCAACGAGAATCCAGAAAAGTTGAGTGGCAAGAGCAGTGGTCTGCGCTGGTGCTGCAGGGTCCATGCCACCTGACTGCATTCTTGACGGTAGTTACTTCACATCTTCTCTATTCTCCTGAGCCCAATGATGCTGCAAGAGTTTTAGCCAACTGTACAGTTTGAAGGAACACAGTCCACACAGAACCACTCTTACTTCTGGCACCAAAAGCAAGTTCAAGGAGTTTCCAAGATACCTTGATTTTTGATAATTCTCTAGAAGAACTCACGGAACTCACTTAAAGCAGTTATACTCATGGTTATGTTTTATTACAGGGAAAAGAAAGAGATTAAACTCAGACAACAGAAGAATCACACAGGGCAGAGTCTAGGGAAATACCAAACGCAGAGCTGCCATTTTCCTCTCGTGTGGATTCAGGGCATTACTTCCCCAGCACTGATGTGAGGAGATCTGCATGGAGCGTTGCCAACCAGGGAAACTCACCTGACCCTCTATGTTAAGAGCTTTTATAAGGGTTCCATTGCACAGGCGTGACTGATCGATCACTTGATTGACCATAGGGTTGATCTCACTTTCCAGGATAACCCAAAGTCCCCGTCTTAATCAAATTGGTGGTCTCTCTGGTGTTGCCAGCCCCTTCCCTAAATCATATTGTTAGACTATCCAGTGTGACCCAAGGCCCCAAGGCAAACAAAGACACGCCTCTCAGGCATGACATTTCAAGGGTTTAGAGACCACCACCCGAAAGCCAACAGCAAACGTCAGACCTATTTTGGGGCAAGGCTAAATTCTTTACTGCACAGATGTTGTCTTTGAACTTAGTTTTGGCAGGTGTCCACAGTTTCTATTTCACAGAGATGACAGAAGCAATAAGAGAGTAGGGTTTTCACACTTGATTCCACCAAACAGACCCCACTACCTGCATCTGCACACACCCTGCTTTTGTTACCACCTGTTAGGATGGGTGAGCATCTTTCCTCTTGCCTAAAATTAATCTCTGTCCCTGTGCTTTGAACTCTACCCCCCTTCCAACAATCCTCCAGGAGCATCATTCTTATCAGAAATGCTTTCTCTTCCTTGAAGTTCAGCCTTTCTCTCTGTACAAATACTTTTCATTGACATGTAAATATGCTCAAGAGTCTCTCAACATAAAAATAACATTTCTCAAATACTCACTCCCATCTTCATCTCGCACCTTCATCTGCTGACTGTTTCCACTTAGGCTGCTTTCCCAAAGGTCACCGATGACTTCCTTATCCTAGATCTAGTGGCACTTCCCAGTTTTACCAATGCTATCTCTTAACAACATCTGAAACAGTTTTCAAATTCTAGAAATACTGTCTTACCTGGTTTTCTAGAAAATGCTCTCTCTTAATTCCCTGGCTCTTTCTTCTCAGATGTGTGGTCCTCCCCTCTCTAAGCATCCCTCAGATGCTGGAGTTCCTCTAGCGACTACTCCGGACACTCCACTGCCCCTCTCTGCCCTGGGCATTCTCCTCTGTCTGCACAGCTTCTATTCGCCTCTAAACCTCCAGCCCCTCAAAATCTCCCAAGCACCAGAATTGCTCAGGTAACCACCTTCTTCTTGAACCTCTCTTCTTGGAGGACAGATAAGCTCCTCAAATGGAAAGTCTCATACTCAACTCACTGTCCCTGTTCTCTCCTCTGACATGCACGCCAAGTCTGTTGCTCTTTTAATGCACCTCCCCTTAGATATTGGTGCCTGAACTTAGTTGCCCACGGCAGAAACATAAGAATCCTAGTTGCTTATGCCCTCTCCCTACACAGAAAATTTTTCACCTCATCCTGGAGAATCTGAGCCTTTGAAATATGTTGCAGACTCATCTTCATCCTTAAGCCCACCACCCTGGTTCAGTTCTGCATTTGGTATCTGGTACTACAACATCAATCTCCTGTAGTTACCTGCTACCTGCCACCTGTCTTCCCTTCTCCTCGGTTCTTGTTCCCGTCAGCCATGGTTACTTCTCTAAAATGCAAAACTACTCCTATAACCTTCTCCTTTTTCCTCTTTTGATGAGTCTGCCTAAAGGTTTATCCATTTTGTTTATCTTTTCAAAGAACCAGCTTTTAGTTTCATTGATCTTTTGTATTGTTTTCTTCATCTCTATTTAATTTATTTCTGCTCTGATAATTATTTTTTTTCCTTCTACTAATTTTGAGTTTTGTTTGTTCTTCTTTTTCTAGTTGCTTTAGTTGTAAGGTTAAGTTGTTTACATGAGATTTTTTTCTTGTTTCCTGAGGCAGGATTGTTTTGCTGTTAACTTCCCTCTTAGAACTGCTTTTGCTGCATCCCAGAGGTTTTGGGTCGTCGTGTTTTCGTTGTCATTTGTCTCTAGGTATTTTTTGATTTCCTCTTCGGTTTCTTCAGTGATCCACTACTTATATAGTCTTGCTGCTTTATTTCTTCATGATTTCAGTGACATTTCCTTAGGATAAAGTCCAAACTCCTTAGTGTGTCCTAAAACACCTTTGTTCCTCCTCAGTGTCTTCCATCCCACCTTGAGCTTCTTGCTGTGTTTACCCACCAGCTCCCCAGCCTTTGAATAGCCCATGCTCTCTCTCCAGGCCTTTTCATGTGCCTGCCTATCACCCATTAAACCTTCAGGTCTAGACTTTGATGTCAGTTCTTCTGGAAGCAGCCTCCACTTTCTGAGACTGGTTTAAGCTATGTGCTCACAAAGCTCTGAATTATTCTGTCAGTCTTTATTTTCTCTGTGATAGTTGATGGTTGAATTGCCTGTCTAGTCTTCTAGATTGGATGCTTTGAGGTGATAGAGCCTCTGTCACTCTTGATCACTGTTGTATTTCCATCACCTAGTAGGTGCTTGACAACATAGTAGGTTTATGAGGAGGTGAATGGGCAGAAATTTGAGGCTGGAAATAAATGTTGAGGATTAGCTGTGAAGGAATCTGTATGCCAGGCTACTGGCTTGTCCACAAAGCTTTTAAAAAGGAAAGTAACATAATGAGAACTTACATTTTCAAAATGGCCACAATGTCAGATCTAAACAGCACTTATCCATTTTTTTCATCTCTCTTCTGCGATATTTGCTGGATTACATATTACAAAGTGCCTTTTACTTTTATTCCTTTAGTTACAGAGATTCCAGTTACAGTCCCTGCACATATGCTTTCCTTTGGCAGGATTTATGTAGGAATAGCTTATATTAGTCTTTGCATTAATAACTGGAGCTTTATCTTACATCAGAGTTTACAAAGCACTTTCACTTGAAAATTTCATTACATAATTGAGGCAGTTCTGTGAATACCCATTTTGTGGGTGAAGGAAGCAAGGATCAGAGAGTTTAGAGGCATGCTAGCCATAGCAAAAATGCTAATGGAAATGAATCTTGTTCACACTTTATTAAGTTGACCTGTATGAAAACGGTTGAATGTTGACAATTCCATATGGTTCAGCCTAATACATCTTGAAATAGTTAAGTGACAACACAAGACAGGATACACATAATCAATTGTCAAACTGAGTGACAAATATAATAAATGCTATGGACTGACAATAATTACCTCAAGTCAGGATGAGTATAGAAAAGACTGAGTTATCAATCTGTCCTCCATGACTATCTCCTTTATCTACTTTCCCCCTCAGGGCAGTGCCAACATTTCCTTCGTGTCAGGTGTATGTCTCCACTTGACAATGCTGCGGTAATCCCGAGACTTGATACAATACATGGAAGCCTGTATCTCTCCATCCATACCTTTACCATGGTCTTTCTCCCATTGTCCCCATATTAGCAGCTCTACATTTCTCTGGACCACTTCTTTCTCTTTCTTTTCCTGGGCCAGCTGTGAGACCAAGACTGATGGAAGCTCCCTTGAAGTCACTAATGCATCAGTTTCCCTTTTGAAAATGCCTACAACTTTTATAATTCAAGCATAACGTATCAACCAGCAGTAGAATCGTGGTATATATATATATATATATACCTCTTCATTGTAGCACAATGCATGGAGAAATGCACACAGTATAAATCTACAACTCAATAAATTTCACAAAGTTGGCATACCCATGTAAACATACTCAGAGAAGGAAACAAAATATGGGCAATAATCCAGAAGTTCCTTCATGCCTCCTCCCAGCCATCCTACCTGAGAGAGACCTGTCACCATCATGGAATTTTGCCTTTTTTGGACCTTATATAGATGGGATCATACGGTTTGTACTCTATTGTGCAGGATTTTTTTTTTCTTAACAATTTGTTTGTGAGATTTAGTCTCCCTATTATGCATTACAGTGGTTCACTCGTTTTTATTGTTTTAGGGTATTCCATTAAATAAAACAACTGGGTTGTTTTCAGTTTACGGCTGTTAGGAATCTTGACGTTGTTAATATCCTTGTGCATGTATTCTGCTGCACAAAGTGTGTGCATTTCTGTTGGGTGTATAACCAGCAGTGGTGGGCATAATTTCTGCTTCAACAGTTAATGCCAACAATTCTTCCAAAGCATTTAAAATAATTTATATTCTTCTTCTCCAACAGTTAGTATTGCTGTCTTATTAATATAGTAATAAGATTATTAATATATTATGTATAAATATTATATATAATTATAATTATATAATATATTATAATTATATATAATATATTATAATATATTAATTTCTCTATTAATATGGAGAAATTCCCATGAAAGTGTAATACTATGTCATTGTGTTTTTAGTTTGTAATCTGCTAACATGAATGAAGGAGAGCAACTTCAAATGTTTATTAACTATTTTGATATCATCTTTCACAAATTCCAACTCAAGCCTTTTCTTTTAACAAAAATATCTTTTTCCTGTCAATTTGTAGGAGTCATATATTCTGAACACAAGTCCTTTGTCAGATATATGTATTGTTAGTGTTTTCAGTCACTATATTTTTTCACTCTCTTATTGGTATATTTTGAAGAATTGAATTTATTATTTTTAATATAGCCTGACTTACCCAGCTTTTCCTTATGGTTAGTAGTAATTGTATCTTGCATAGGAAATTTTTGCCTATCCTCAAGACTTTCTCATGTTATTTTCTATAAGCTTTTTAAATTTTTAGCTTTCATAATTAGATCCATGTCCATTTAGAGTTAATTTGTGTATGTGGTGTGAGACAAGGTCAGTATTCATTTTTCCTGCATGAATAACAAATGGACTTACCAACATTTATTGAGAAGACTGTCAGAGCTTTACCCACTATTCTGGAAAGTCAAATTTTCATAAAATGTATGTCCATATACATTGCTAGATATGTTTCTGAATCTTTATTCTATTCTATTGGTCTATTTATATATATTTAAGCTAATATCATACTGTCTTAACTATCGCTTATTTATATATGGAAGTGAAATCTTTCAACTTTGTTCTTTCTCATGACTGCCTTAGTTATTCTTGGCCATGTGCATGTCCATATAAATTTTAAAATCATCTTTAGCAAAAAAACCCCACTAAAACTCTTGCTAGGATTTCCATTGGGATTTTACTAAACCAAATGACTATGGAGAGAATTAACATTTTTATAACATTGACTCTTTCAATCCATGCACAATAATTTTCTCAATATTTTATAGGATTTTTGTGCCATACTTAAATTTTGATAGATTCATTTTTAGACATTTGGTGTTTCTTGGTATTAAGGTAAATAGCATCATTTTAAAAAATATTTCGACTGGCTGATTTCTGGTACAGAGAAATGCAACTGATTTTTGTACACTGGCCATGTACCCAGTGACTTTACCAAATGCACATGATAAGACATATGGGTTGTAGATTTTAAAATTTTCTGTAAACATGATCATGCCATCTGCAAATATTCATTTTTATTTTATTTTTCAAATCTATGCCTTTCTCTTGCCAATTGCTCTGCATAGAACCTCCAACACAATGTTGAATAGAGGTGGTGATAATGAGCATTTCTGTCTCTTCCCCAACTTAATTTGGGGAAAGCAGTTAATATTGTAACATTAAGTGTAATATTTGTTTTTTCACATACCCTGTATGGGATTAGGTTTTCCCTCTTTCAGTTTTGTTACATTGTCAGTTTTGTTAAATTGTAATTTTCTAAGAATATGTCTAGTTCATGTGCATAATCAAACATACTGGCATATGGTTGTTGATGATATTTTATATTATCACTTTAATACCTGCAAGATCTTTAGTGATAGACTTTTTTCATTCTGATATTGGTAGTTTGTACCCTCTATTTTTTAAATTTAATAATCTCAATACGATTTTGTCAACTTATTAATTTTCAAAAAACTAAGTGTGGCTCTATTAAGTTTCCTGAATACTGTTTTAGAATTTCTCCATTTGTACTCTTACCTTATTTTTCCTTCTAAATTCTTTGCATTCAGTTTATCATTCTTTGGCTAATTTCTTAAGATGACTATTCATATAACTGATTTTTACCTTTCTTCTTTTCTAGCATATGGATTTAGTATAAACATTTTTCTTGTAGGTATGGCTTTATTTGCATCTCACAAGTTTAATATGTTTCTCCTCCTTTTTCTTTTTCTACTCCCCCCCTCTTCTTCTTCCTTTTCTTCTTATTGTTGTTATTATTATCCAGTTAAAAGTGTCTACAAATTTTCATTTTGATTATTTCCTAGACCTATGTTCTATTTAAAAGTTGCCAAATATTTTTAGAATTCTTTACGTAGTTTTATTATTTTTATTGAGTTCTAGTTAATTCTACTATTGTTAGAGAATATACCACCATATAATTTTAATCCTTGTGTATTTATCGAGTCTTTGCTTATGGTCAATTATAAAAAAGATTCTATGTTCAACTGCAAACATGATGTCTCTAGAATTTGTTATTCTCAGTGTTCTAAGTATGTTGATTAGGTGCATTTCATCAATCATATTATTTATGTCCTGTCCTCCATTTCCTTACCAAATTGCGTCAGTGGTTCTGCCAGTTAATGAGAATAGTGTGTAAAAACTTTCCACAATATTATAGATGATATATTTGTCCTTTTAGCTCTTTCATTTCTTCTTTCGTATATTTTCAACCCTCATTATCAGTGCATACAAAGTTAGAATTACTATCTCCTGGTGAATTGAACCATGAGTCAGGAGTAATGTTTCTAACGTCTAATCAATCTCATGTCAGTACATCTAATTAGTCTCATATCAGGCTTTTTATGGACAACGGTTTCAGAGTACGTATTTTTGTACATTTAAAGTGTAAATCTTGCAAGCAGCATTTAGTTGCCTTTAATCCAGTTTGGCAATATTTAATTTTAATTTTGAATTGTTTAGTTTAGTTATGCTTAATTTAATTATTTACATATTCCAGTGTAAGTCTATTATTCTCTGTTAGTTTTTTATTTGTCCCATCTGTTCTGTTCTGTTTTCTCTATTTCTTCCTTTTAAAAAAATTAGTCATGCATTTATTTATTTATTTCAATATACTTTATTTTTTTGAACAGTTTTAGGTTCACAGCAAAATTGAGAGGAATGTACAGAGTCCCCCATATACCCTCTGCCCCACACATGCTTCACCTCCCCCTTTATCAACACCCCTCCAGAGTGGTGCATGTGTTACAATTAATAAACTACGTTGACAAAGCATCATCACCCAAAGACTACCATTTACTTTGGGGTTCACTCTTGGTGGTGTACATTCTATGGGTTCGGACACGTATCCACCATTATGGTTTTATGCAGAATAGTTCATGGCCCTAAAAATCCTCTGTTCCCTGCATACTCAACCCCCATTCCCCACTAACTCTCAGCAGCCACTGATCTTTTTATCGTCTCCATAGCTACCTCTTCCAGAATTTCATGTAGGCTGAATCATTCAGTACTTACCCCTTCCACATTGTCTTCTTTCACTTAGTGAAAATGTCCTTAAATTTCCTTTATGTCTTCTTATGACTTGATATTCATTTCTTTTTAGCACTGAATAATATTTCATTGTCTAGATGTACAAATGTTTATTTATTCGTCACCTACTGAAGAACATCTTGGTTCCTTCCAAGTTTTAACATTTATGAATAAAGCCACTATAAACATCAGTATGCAGGGCTTTTCAACTCATTTGGCTAACTATCAAGGAGGAAGACTGCTGGATCATATGGCGAGAGTGTGTTATTTTTGTTAGAAACTGCCAAACAATCTTCCAAAGTAGGTGTACCATTTTGTATTCTCTCCATCAGTGAATGAGAATTCCTTTTGCTCTACATTCTCAGCAACATTTAGTGTTATCAGTGTTTTTGATTATGGCCATTCTACTAGGTATATTGTGGTATCTAATTATTGTTTGAATTTGCAATCCCCTAATGACTTAAGATGTTAAATGTCTTTTCGTACATTACTTGCCATCTCTATATGTTCTTCAGTGAGGTGTCTGTTATGCCTTTGGTCCATTTTTTAAATTGAGTTCTTCATTTTCTTATTCTTGAATTTTACGAATTCTTTGAATATTTTCGATAACAATCCTTTATGAGATTTGTCATTTGCAAATATTTTCCCCTAGTCTGTTGCTTTTCTTCTTTCTTTTGTCCTTCACAGAGCTGAAGTCTTTAATTTTAATGAAGTCCAATTTGTAAATTATTTCTTTCATGAATTATACCTTTTGTATTGTATCTAAAAAATCATCATTATACCCAAAGTCCTCCAAGTTTTATTCTCTAGAAGTTTTATAGTTATATATTTTATATTTAGGTCTGTTATTCATTTTGAGTTAACTTTGGTAAGGGTGTAAAGTCTGTGTCTAGATTCTTTTTTTCTTTTCTTTTCTTTTTTCTTTTTTTGCATGTGGACCTTTAGTTATTCCACATCCTTTGCTGAAAAGACTATCTCTTCTCCACTGTATTGCCTTTGCTTCTTTGTTTAAGATCAGTTGACCAAATTTATGTAGGTCTATTTTTTGGCTCTCTATTATGTTCCATTGATCTATTTGTCTAGTCTTTTCCTTCAATATTGAGTTGGCTTCTTAGAGTCTTTTGCCTTCCCATGTAGATGTTAGAATATATTTATTCTTATCCACAAAATCATTTGCTGGAATTTTGATTGGTATTGCATTAAATCTATAGATCAATTTGGGAATAGCCAACATTGAACAATATTGAGTCTTCCTATAAGCATGGACTATGTCTTCATTTATTTAGTTCTACTTTGATTCCTTTCATCAGAGTTTTGTAGCTTTTCTCATATACTTCTTTACATATTTTGTTAAGTATATACCTAAGTATTTCATTTTTTCAATGTAATGTGCTAACATAAATGGTAATGTATTTTTGACTTTAAATTCCACTTGTTCATTGCCAATACAGAGGAAAATGATTGAATTTTCTATATTAATCTTGTATCCTGCAAACATGCTGTAATCACTTATTAGTTACAGAAGTCTGTTTGTTGAGTATTTCAATTTTTCTAAAATAAAAGGCAGTTTTATTTCCTCCACCCGATCAATATATCTTTTATTGCCTTTTCTTGTCTTGTTGCATCAGCTAATAGTGTATTTATTTTTAAGCATTCCTCTGTCTCTTTCTATAAGGTGTTAATTATAAGCACCTTATCATGTTTTCGTAATTGTTCTAAATACATGAACATTTGTCTTTGAAATATTGCAGTCTATCTTGAATTAGAGTTTTTCCAGCTTAAGATAGTGCAGGCTTTCCACATGTTAGTGCAATTTATCCCTTCCTGCCATTTGTGTTTTTTAAATTATTTATTATAATTGTATCTGTATATTAAACCAGAGAAACTGTTATTGTTATTTTTCACAGAAAATATTTATTTAGACTTACCACAAGTTTTACCTTTAATTTCTTCTTGTATTTCCATGTCTCCATCTGAGATTGTTTTTGTTCTGCATAAAGACTTTTTTTTTAATTAATTTTTTTCTGGAGTGTGGTTGCTTTACAATGTTGTGCTAGTTGCTACTGTACAGCAAAATGAATCAGCTATACATATACATATATTCCCCTCTATTTTTGGATTTCCTCCCCATTTAGGTCACCACAGTGCATTACGTAGAGTTCCCTGTGCTATAAAATACGTTCTCATTAGTTATCTATTTTATACATAGTATCAATAGTGTATATGTGTCAATCCCAATCTCCCAATTCCTCCCACCCCACCCCTTTCCCCCTTGGTATCCATCCATTTGTTCTCTACATCTGTGTCTCTGTGCTTTGACAATAAGATCATCTATACCATTTTTCTAGTTTCCACGTATATGCGTTAATATATGATATTTGTTTTTCTCTTTCTGACTTATTTCACTCAGTATGACAGTCTCTAGATCCATCCACGTCTCTACAAATGACGCAATTTTGTTCCTTTTTATAACTGAGAAATATTCCATTGTATATATGTACCACATCTTCTTTATCCATTCCTCTTCTGATGGACATTTAGGTTGCTTCCATATCCTGGCTATTGTAAATAGTGCTGCTGTGAACTTTGGGGTGCATGTGTCTTTTTGAATTATGGTTTTCTCTGGATATATGCCCAGTAGTGGGATTGCTGGGTCATATGGTAGCTCTATTTTTAGTTGTTGTTTTTTTTTTTTCAGTACGTGGGCCTCTCGCTGTTGTGGTCTCTCTCGTTGCGGAGCACAGGCTCCGGGCGCGCAGGCTCAGCGGCCATGGCTCTGTGGGATCCTCCCGGACCGGGGCACGAACCCGTGTCCCCTGCATCGGCAGGCGGACTCTCAACCACCGCGCCACCAGGGAAGCCCCTTCCACCCATTTTTTCATTAGGTTGTTTGTTTTTTTGATATTGAGCTGCATGAGCTGTTCGTATATTTTGGAGATTAATCCTTTGTCAGTTGCTTTGTTTGCAAATATTTTCTCCCATTCTGCGGGTTGTCTTTTCATCTTATTTATGGTTTCCTTTGCTATGCAAAAGTTTTAAGTTTAATTAGGTCCCATTTGTTTATTTTTGTTTTTATTTTCATTACTCTAGGAGGTGGGTCATAAAAGATCATAAAGATTTTTTTAAACATTTTTTGTCGTTATGTCCAGATCTACTGGTTTAAAAAAATCTGTTTTTCTTTTTCTGAAAATGGTTTAATTTCAGCTTTATTATTGAAGTAGATTTTGTCCCGTTATAGAATTTTAGATTAAATTGTATTTTTAAAATTTTTGAAAAGTATCATTTAATTGTCTTCTAGATTTAGCCTTTAAGTTGAGAAGCTAGCTTTTAGTTTTATTGTTTCTCTTTTGAAGCTTACCTTTCTTTTCCTTCATTTGGATGCTTTTAAAGTTTATTTGGCTCTCAACAGCTTTACTATGATTTGTATTTTTTTAAATAATCTGGTTTAGGATTTGTACTGCTTTTATATTCTATTCTTAAATCATTTAATTGATTTTTAAAATTTCCCCCAAATCATCCCTTAAATGTTACTCTGTCAAATTTTGTCTCTCCTTTTTTCTGGGACTCCAATTACATAAGTATTTTCATGTTCCTTACATTTCTTATCCTCATTTTAATATTTCCATAGGCTTTCTTCTCAGTTGTCTTATAGTCCAATATTCTCTACTAACCTATTTCAGTTAATTAATCTTCATTTCAGGAGTGTTTTGTCTGTTATTAAAATCATTTCATAAGTTTTAATTTCATTCTTTCTTTTTTCTAGAGTTTACTTTTGATTCTTTGTATAGGTCCCATTTTCCTTTTGAAATTTTCCATCTAGCCATGTATTTTTATAATATTAAGTATAGTATTTTATCATCTGTGTCTAATAACACCAATATCTAGATTATCTGTGGATATACTTCCATTGCATTTTTTCTTTATTTTGGCCTCATCTCTTGTTAGTCCAATAATTTCTGAAGAAATTTGTTGGAGAACTTGATATTAAATATGGCATAGTCTTGGAATGAATGTTCTTTCCCCAGAGAACATTTGTTTTTTCTTTGGGAGTCTGTTAGCATAGAAACATTTTACTTTAGTCTAGTTTGGGTTTGATTGGATTTGACCCTGAAGTTAGTCTTTGTGAGTCCTGGTTCATTTTCAAGCCAGTCTTACATCTAAGTGTAGTCCTTCAATGGTTCCAATAAAAGTCTGGTTTGCTTTTTAGTACCCTTCCCTTGGCAGCCCCTGAACTCCAATTTTTGTCTCCCTAGCACTGTGAGACTACCAAAACCTGTGATCACTTTCTTGTCGTGTGGCCATCACTTGTAAACAGGTAAATGCTTTGAAAAAAAAAGCAGTATGGAATGTTGCATCCATGCCTCCTTGGAATCCTGACTTCTCAATCTTGACTACAATGATTCATTTGAAATACGCTATTTTCTCAGCTCCTTGGGACTACTTGAAACTTTGCTCAGTGCCTGAGCTTCCTAGCTGCTACTTTATCTTGAATGCTCCATCTGTCACCTCATTTTGTCTAAGAAGCAGATGCCTCCAGAGAAAAGGCAGAGCCAAGGTTGACTCACTTGACTGGACTTCCCTTTCCAAGATTTCAGCCCCTCAAGTCTTGGCTGCCTGGTAGCTCTCTGAGTCCACATTTTATCCAGATTTTCTAGTTATTCTTGGCAGTAGGGTTAATCCGATCTTAGCCAGGATCTAGCACATCTTTGCCAGAAGTGGTTTCTAAATCTTAGAGTCACAAGAGAGCTTAGATATCATCACCTTCTGTGCCCTTCATGAACTTCTAACCTATATCTTTTCAATACCTATCAGCCTTGGAATGAATATTTATCATAGAAAGCATACGTAGCTTCAAATACTGGCTCATCATTTCCTAACTATGTGACCTGTTACATGTTACCTAAATTAAATCTTTAAGTTAGAGATGATAATACAAAGGGAGTACCACATAGTTCTGTTTTAAAATTAAATCTGATAATGTACATGAATTGATTTTAAAATTCTCTCAATAAGCTTTCTAATATGAACTTCTATTCTCAGCTTTTCTAATTTTGTTTGGGTATTATAGAGTTGTAAATGTCATAAAAATCATCAGTATATTTTAATATATAATAATCATGTAATATTTAAGATATACTTATACTCACCAAAATTATTTTTATATAAAATTCTAGTTTAAATGAGCATCCTATATTTTATCTGGCCAACTTATACTAATTTAGACTGGAATTGACTTTTTCATTTCCGTATTTGTGTCTAACCCCAACCCCTGCCCATCTTCCCAAGTGTCTGCTGAAATCTTTCTTTTCTTGTGATTCTTTCCCAACTTTCTGAATTTTATGTAATGGCATATTAATTGTTACTATCTAATTAACATTTTGTCCCTGATCTTAACTATTGTCCAAACTGCCCATCTAACTGTATTGTGAACTTTTGCATATAGACACCAAAACATATTTCTATTTCATTTCCCATGATCTTTCTGGGACAGTGTAGATGCTTAATTTATGTTTGATTTTTAGCCAAATTTAGCTTTTTAAACTTTTCATGTCAGTCTTTTACCAGTACTAAACACACACACACACACACACACACACACACACACACACAGGCTCCTTGGTGGCCCAAAAGGTGAAATTAAAAATCCTTGGTAAGAAAGAGTAGCCTTTCAAAATCAATACTTCCTGTTGAGACTCCAAATTAAGCTTCGCTCTCACCTGCTCTCTTGCCTCTGTCTAGAAATATGTTGTCTAATACAGTAGCCGCTGGTCACCTGTGGCTATTGAGCACTTGAGACACAGCTAGTCTGAATTGAGATGTATGTAAGTGTAGAATACACATGGGATTTCAAAGACTTTGTATCATCCTCCCCCAAAAAATATGTAAAAAGGTCATTAATATTGTTTTATATGGATTACATCCCCAAATAATGAAATTAGTTTCAGCTCTGTTTTTTATATGACTACATAAAAATACATCATTACACACATAGCTTACATTGTATTTCTATCAGTGTTTTTGGGATGATCTTTGGCTCTTTCTCATAGGCTGTAGAGCATAAATTCACTGCCAGCTCATCTCCTGCCCATTTATGGATACAGAGATGAAAGTGGTGTGTCTATGAAGCAGTCCCTGAAACCCCATGGAGGATTATTTTCTCCGACTCTGTGTTCCTAGAGAATGTTATAAAGAAGTCTAACAAACACAGTGTTATAGGCGAGGAAGTCATGGGTACATATTTGTTTACACAGCTAGGCTGAGGTTTTCGGTAGATGAATAAATGGTTTAATAATTCTGATTGATTAATTAATTGTTACTTAGTTGTTTGTTACTGTTTTTTAAAAAAATTTATATTGGAGTGCAGTTGATTCACAATGTTGTGTTAGTTTCAGGTGTACAGCAAAGTGATTCAGTTTTATATATATATATATATATATATATATATATATATATATACATATATCTATTCTTTTTTCAGATTCTTTTCTCATACATGTTATTACAGAATATTGAGTGGAGTTCCATGTGCTATACAGTGGGTCCTTTTTGATTACCTATTTATACATATAGTAGTGTGTATATGTTAATCCCAAACTCTTAATTTATCCCCCCAACCTTTCCCCTTTGGTAACCATAAATTTGTTTTCTATGTCTGTGAGTCTAATTCTATTTTGTAAATAAGTTCATTTGTATCTTTTTTATTAGATTCCACATATAAGTGGTAGATGATACTTGTCTTTGTCTGGCTTACTTCACTTAGTATGATCATCTCTAGGTCCATCCATGTTGCTGCAAATGGCATTATTTCATTCTTTTATATGGCTGAGTAATAATATTCCATTGTGTGTGTGTGTGTGTGTGTGTGTGTGTGTGTGTGTATATATATAACATCTTCTTTATCCATTCCTCTGTTGATGGGTATTTAGGTTGCTTCCATGTCTTGGCTATTGTAAATAGTATTGAAACAGTTCCCTGCTGTGTTCCCCTTCCCTAGAATTAGTGTACTTTGCTTTCAGTGTTAGCTTCTTCACTTTATGTTGGCTTCCAGCCTGAACTATGAAGGGTGTTTTCCTGCACCTGTGCCTAAAACCCTGTGACACATGCCATAGCCTCTGCTCAATCAAGTTCCTCAGTATAAAATACTCCATTGCATGTAGCCCCTCCTAACACTCAGATGGTCTAAATTACAAGGACAGCACTTGTTGCCCTTCTATATTAGTATCTCCTGGGCTGCAGCTCCTGGGCCAGATTCTTTCATTCTCCTTGCTTCTAACTTCTCCATCAACACATTTATCCCCTCCTCCCTCACACACAGACATACACATATTACGTTCCAATCTATGAGACACAGTCATATTAGTGATCGACTACAGGGTCATTCAACTTTCAATTATTTCATAGAAAATTTTACCTTGGTTCTTTGGAAATTTAACCTATTTATTTATTTACTTAGTTAGTTGTTTGTTTATTTATTTTCTCTTACTCTGGACATTTGTCTAATAGAGGTGCTTTAAAAATCAAATGGAATAATAAACAATGCATTTTTATTAGTGAAGCAAATGAATAAGTATTGTGAGAAATCAACTTGTAAATAAAGCATTCAAAATTTCAACTATTTGTTTATATGTACATTAACGATTTGTTTTGTTTTTCATATTGAAATGAGCTTATTTCATGTCCTCACTATATAGGTCCAGGGAAGGAATAAGGATGCAAATACACGTAAAATGAGACTTAGCCCTTGATTTCTGTAAGGTAAAGATTAACTGTAAAGATTATGATTTAGCTGGGGAGAGAGGGCAGTGACAAATGAAAAAATAAATGTCAGTAGCTGGAATGGACTGGGTGTTCCAGAAAAAGGTGCTCAGAGCACAAACAGGGTAGAAGAGGAAACCTCTTCCAGCTGGAATTTTTCCTAAAGGCTTGGTGAAGGATTGGGGTTTGAGTGGGGGTGTTAATGTACAATTGAAGAAGGCATCCTAGGGAGGGGAGTGGTAAGCAAAAGAGGCGTGGAAGCGGAAGATGACCAAAGACGTCCAGTTAAGAGGACGGTATGACTGGGACGGAATGCGTGTGCAGAGATGCAAAAGGACTTAGGGATGGAGGGATCCGATTATGAACTTCCTTGGAATGTAAGATTTAGGAGTTGAATCACCCTGCGGGCAGGCAATGGAGAACGACTGAACAATGTTGATCAAGAATGTGATATAAAGGAGAGAATGGGTAGGATGGATTGACAGGAGCAAGGCAGGGGTTGTAGGAAGCCGTTAGACCTGGAGGTCAGCTGGTTCTATCCAGTGTGGCAAGAGAAACAGGGAATGTAGACAGTGAGCCCAGGATTGCATCTGGGACACAGTGGGAACTTAGTGATTCACTCACACTTCCTTTCAAGATTCATTGGGTCAATATTTGTGGAACAGACACAAATTGAATTAATAATCAGTAAAAATATCTTTGAAAAATCAACAGTTGAATGAAGAGTATTCAAGCACAATATTCTGTGTGTAGCAGAAACTCCCAAACTGCTTTTAGAACAAATGAATGAAAGAATGCCTGAGTGGCTCTCCAGGAATCTTTGGTGTCTGAAACCTCAAGAATGATTTTGTACAAGGACAATATTCAGTATAAAGATTCGTTCTGATTTGAGGGCATTTTTCTTCCCCCCGAGTGCAAACTGAAGGTGGCCAGATCTGTAGGCATAAACGGGGTGTTTTATCCAGGGAGACTGCATTCATACATATAACCTTTTCTATTGCAAATGAAAGTATGTAGAGAATCGAATCTTTAAAGAATTCCTGATTTGTAAATACAGTCTGCTGATTTCACAAGTTTCAAAGACTCAATGGGACCAAAGGGCTCCTGTCCAGATCAAAACTCAAGTCAGTTCCAGCTTCCCTGGGAACCACAGATAGGGATGTCCTCCTGCCTGTTTGGTATCCCACACGTGCTAATCAACCAGGAAGCAGTTAGAGGTGCTGTCCACCAGCTTACAGTTAGTATGGATATTTTATCACCCTTTTGGACCTTTCTTCCCACTGTGAAAAAGGCATATGGAATTTCATTATGGTAATGGAGACACAAATAAAGCACTTGGATTATACTGGATACCTGTGAGAAGAGAATATTTTTAAATATCGGTAGGTGGTTCCCTAACATAGGTAATTGAGTATCAACATATTTCTCCTTTGAGCCTTTGCATGGAGTGTTCTGTCATACAATTAAGGAAGGTGGGGAGTAAGTGCAACCTTTTAAGGAAGTATTGTCTTCCTGAGCTTGATCCTTTAAAAAAGTACTTTCTTAACTTGATTAATGCTCCCTTTTATAGCAATCTTTTTTTAACTCAAAAAGAAGCAAACCCCATTTTTAGAGAAATAGCAAAGTTGTTAACGCTCCCACTTAAAGTAAGTGACATAGATATTTCACAAAAGAGCAAAGGACTTGTTCAAGGCGGTGTTCACAGGTATGACACGGGCGTCCCTCCGTGTGCATTAGGAGGACACATCGCTCTCGTGGTAATTCTAAACATGTGTCAGTTATAACCTCTCTCCTGAAAAAGGATTTTCTTCCCTCTCTTTATTGTAATCATATGCCTTTCAGTGCAGGCTTACTTTACCTTTCATCTACATTAAGAATAGTTGGTGCTAAGGGATGCATTCAAAATGGGGGATTTTTTTTTTTTCCTCTTGCTTTCCCTGAGTTAATAAATCTGTAGATGAAGTTCTAAAAAAAAGTAGAATATGGGACTATGGGCCCCAGGCACTGCCACAGTCTCTTGTTTTGATTTTCTAGGACTTGTTTGCTCTCAGACCTCCCAGTGATCAGGGGAGCTGCCAAAGGTGAGCCCTAAATGGTACTAATGCACCAGAAGACATTGTTCACCATAGCATGGGATTCGACGTGAGGCCAGGCCCATTCTTTTTTTTTAGCTTGATGGAGATATAATTGCCATATAACTTTGTGCAAGTTTAAGGTGTACAACGTGTTGATTTGATGTACTCATATATTGCAAGATGGTTCCCAGGATCCGTTCTTGACCTATCTCGTTCAGAGAGCTAAAGAAATACCGAGAGTTTGCAACAGTAGTTGTAGAGCTAGAATGGACATCAGTTCAGTGCATGATTCCTGCAAATGATGACATCCAAGCCCTGAGGGCCCGCCTGAGTCTCCAAAGGTCGGACAGCTTGTTCAGAACAGGCAGAGACCAGAATGTGGCTCTAGGCTCGGCCACGCGGTCTGTAGCACCCGGGTCTCTGTGCCACCTTGCTGGGTCTCACAGTGGACGTCCATTTCACTGACTCAGAAGACAGCAGTCAGGCTCCTACACCAGGCTGTCCAAGTTCAACACGGGAAGCATTTTCCCAAGTGGGCAAAGGGCTAATTTCCATTCAAGGTTTAACAACAGTAGTGCCTTAGGAAACGTGCTTAAAAATACGCACTCTACTCTGTACATTTGGAAGAAGATAATTCTATTTGGCCCAAAATGTTCGGAAGGACATCTTTTCAATAAATTCATGGCAAAATGTTCCATGTACTTCCACGGGATGGCAAGGAGGTATTTTAAATAATCCAGTCCTTCATTCATTTATTAATGTATTTATTCATTTATCCATTCAATCAATAAATGTTTACAGAGTTCTTGTAATGTGGAGAGAATACTAAAACAGTCAAAAATCCCTGCATTCGTGAACTCATATTGCAGTGAAGTGAAGACAGACAATAAATTAAAAAAAAAAAACAAAACGGGAATTATAGAGCATATTGAAGGGTGAAAAATATTCTAAAGAAAGAAAAGCAGGGAAGGGGAAGAGAACCTGTATTAAGAGTGAGGGTGGGGCTTAGGCAATGAAGATGTCATCATTTCACCAAAGACATAAATGGGATAATACTGCCAGTCATTGTAAGAAGCACTGTATATATTTTATCTCATTTACACCTCCCCAAACCTAGGAAGTAGGTTCTATTTCACCTCATTTTAGGGCTATGAGGTTCAGAGAGGTTTGGTGATTTGCTCAAGGTCACACAGCTAAAATATAAAGGCACCAGAAATTTGCACCCAGGTTGATCACCAGGCAGCCTTCTCGTTAACACAGTACCATGATTTTATATTCAGCAAGACATTGTTTATTACCAGACAATATGTTGTGTGTATGTGTGTGTGTCTAAGAGTTTGAGGTAGAATTCGAAATTCACTCTAATATGTTAAGAAAAGAAAGGTATAAGAGATCATTCGAAGATATTTTAATAAGAAAAATAAAATAAGCTAAATTTGCTTTATCTGATTCCTATGAGAAATAGTATCAAAGGTAAGGCTGATGTTGTCTCTTGCCACTGAGACGTTAAGTAATCAAACAAGGAGCACGCACACTCCTGTTCAGCATCTCGGCACGTGGAAAATCGCCATGTTTCGTCCCTCTCAAACAGAAGGTAGCAGCCAGGATGTCTGTGCAAGGGATGCAAGGAACAAAAAGACATCTGCTGGAGAGGAACACAATGAGGAAATAGTTCAAGAGCTCCTCTACTATCTTTTGCGCTGTGAGGAATGTTCACATAAAATTGCTTGCCAGGTAGTTCTCAAAAAAAAATTCTTAAGTCCCGATGGGTGAATATCAATTCTGTGTGACTTGAGTTTGGGGAGCCCTATCCTTCTACATTCCATATGCTGAAAAATCACACTTGCATGAAGACTACATCAGAGAAAATAGTGCACTTTGGGATCTTTGAAGCAGAAACATCCAATTTCTACACCAACCACCTTTCCTCACTTAAACTTGCCTCTCTCACTGTGATTATTTCATACGTACATACTCTCAATTAGATCATTAAAGGCATTAATCTATGCTTTAATCCGTGTACGTTTGATTGCTTGGCTTTTTTTTTTTTTTTTTTTTCCAAAAAAAACAAGCTCAAAGCTAGGGTCTGCATCCCAAATGCAAATTAAGTGTCCTGGAGGAGACATTGCAGTCAGATGTCGGTGAAGGTAGAGGGTTTGATTGCACGTGTCTGGGCAGCAGGGTTTTATGATGCACAGTGAGGGATGGTCTTCTGCAAGCTGACTGTGCTTCAGACCCTGGGTATGCTTTAATCCGTGTACGTTTGATTGCTTGGCTTTTTTTTTTTTTTTTTTTTTCCAAAAAAAACAAGCTCAAAGCTAGGGTCTGCATCCCAAATGCAAATTAAGTGTCCTGGAGGAGACATTGCAGTCAGATGTCGGTGAAGGTAGAGGGTTTGATTGCACGTGTCTGGGCAGCAGGGTTTTATGATGCACAGTGAGGGATGGTCTTCTGCAAGCTGACTGTGCTTCAGACCCTGGGTTGAGACGGCAGCTGTGCTGGGCCCTCTGTGGGGATGCCAGTGACCCCCCCAGCACACACTGAGGGCGCTGCTGCATCTGCTGTCACTATTCAAGTCACTTCCTACAACATTTGGCAGGCAGCGCCCGGGCAGCGGGGAATGACGGAGGTGGGGGGAACGACCCCGTCGGCCATGGTGCAATTGACATCTGATTGATGAATGCAGCACATTGTGGAAACGACCCATTAGTAGTGGAGCTCGGACAGTGAAAGAGTTGAGAAGCACTTGTCTGTGAATAAAAAGCTTGGAAACACTCTGCTTTTTAAGAGGAGGAGAAAACTGTTTTCTACGTATTTCTCTGTTAAAAATAAAAATGCAAAGACAATATTTTCATATCGAGAAAACTAAACAAAAGGAAAACAGCTTTAAATTATTCAGAGGGGAAATGAATTGAGAGTTCCCAATTAGACTGAAATATTTAAAGCATTAGCGTTGTCGGTCCTTACTTCTTCATATGCACAGTAAAATAAAATTAAATAAAAATTGCTCTGAGATCAAGGCTGACTGAGAAAAAGAACAAATTCTTTTAGTTGGAAAGTTAAATAAACTTAATTATTTTTCACCTGGAGAAGGGTTGTTTTTTTAAAATCCAAGGTTAAAAAATCATCACAGTAATTCTGACTTGTGTTTATTTTTATTCCTTATTTAAATATAGTAATGAATATCCCCTTACCACATGGTCTTACACCCTCATCTATTCCTTTTTTTTTTTTTTTTTTTTTTTTGGCTGATATTGAATCAAACAATTGAAATCTTCCAAATTTGCTTTACCCGTAGAATGTGTGTTATCATTCACTGCTGGAAAGGAGAATCCATTCTGATATCGATTATGTTGTGTTAGATTTTAGATTTTTCTCTAAATGTGTAAAGGCTGTAAACACCAGGAATTCCCAATGGTTTAACAGAATCATTCCTCCCCTGACCACATAATTGCTAAATTGTGCATGTCAAATGGCTTCAGGATATTCTGTCCCCTTTCCAGCAGGTTATCAAGGAAAAGTTGCTGGAGAATGGTGTTGTTTGTGTGTCCTTTAAGTCAGGAACTCAAAGGTCAATAGTTGCCAAAAGCATTTTCACTGAGTAACTGCTTCTTTTCCCAAGCTCTGTAACATGCTGTCTCACCAGTGATCCTTATCAGTTATTTCTAAATGTGTGCATTTGGTTTCTAAGCCAAAGCCAACTTTTACACCCAAGCCTTATTACAATTCATCATACAATTGTTTATATCATACATGTGGATTACATGCCTGTACGCCAAACTGACGTGAAAATATTGTGTTGTTTTTCTCGTGATTATCTTTGAAGACATTTAAAAAATCAATGTGTTTTTTCCCAATGATTTGAATTCCAGTACAAGCAATAGTTAACTATGTAGTGGACAATAGTGTTCAGTAGGGTCTCAGGGCCCTTGTTTGTAGTGGCATAGAAAGTTCTCTTCTGAATGAGCGTGTTTTTGTCTGATTTCAGTGCTAACTTAGGAGTAAAATGATTCTATTAATACTTTGTGAGTAAAGCTAGAACCGAGCCATTAGATCCATGCGGTGTGCAGTTCAGGATCCCTGCTCTTCTGGAGTGTTTTCTATGAGTCATATGCCTGAGCAGTTGTCATTGGTTGTTATCCTGGTTGAACTGCTGTTGCAGGATTAATCTTTAGTTTTGACAGTTAAAACAGTTGCAGCAATTAATTACTAGGGAATAATTTCCCGTCCCAAAAGTACTGACGATAAAAACATGTTCATAAATATGCTACAGTTCTTCACTGTTTTCCTCAAAGTATAGCCGAAGACATCTTTGCAACGACAATTCCTAAAACTCACAAATTGCATATTCCTATAAGTAAAATAATGGGGGGTGGGGAGGGCAATTTGAATTTTTTTTCTTCCAGCGGGATGTGAAAACATATTTGACATTCACTTTTGATCAGAAGTCCGTGATCCCATTGTATAGGTAAACCTCACTACAATCTCAATAAAGTCTTTTTTGTCCTTCTTCTTTGCTTAATTGTGGTGATATCATTTCAAGAAATGTAGTTTATGAATGTAAAAGCTGAAAGAACAAAAGAAAACAGTGATGAACATGACAGGACACTATATTCAAAATACAGACAAAGAATTTAAGCATCAGATGAAATCTCACACAGCATCTGAAACAAATGAAAGGAAAACAGCTTGTCATCAAACCTTCATTTTTTTTTCAAAAGTTTGATACATATTTCTTTGGGGAATTGTTTGCAAATGATATATAGAATATGTGAAATACAATTGTAAACAGACATGCAATTTACCTAGGTTACAATCTGTTCCATGATCTTTGTTCATTCTTAAGAAAAAAGACAGGGTACACTGCTGGGAACAGGACTGTACCAAAAGAAAGCTGAGATTGAATTATTAGAACTGACATTATTAATATTTTTTTAATATTCCATGGCTTTCTCATGATTCTTTGCATGCCACATCTTTAGCAAACTCCAGTGCCTTAATCATTTTAAGATTTGCTGTGTTCTCAAGAGCTGTTTGCTGGTATGCAAGCATCGTCTCTTTGAATGGCAATAAATATGCATGGCTCAAAAGAAAACCGGAGTCGGAAAAACGTCTGTCTAAAGTATTAACTGCTATATTCAGTGTTTCTTACACTCTTGTTCGCTGAACACATGTTGCCCTCGGGTCTGAAACTGAGCTGGCCTTGGCCTTTTGTGGCACTTTGGTCTCTTTCTTGCACCAAAGGCAGGGCGCGGTGGGAGAGAGGGGAGGGGGAGGGGCAGGGGCCGAAAGGGCAGGAGGGGCTGGTGGATGCGCGGGACCGAGGAGAAGCTGGACGCGGGCCGCTGGTCCTCGGAGCCTGGGAAAACCCAAGGCGGCGCCCCAGCCTGCGTCCTTCCACCCCACTTCATCCACACACCGCCCAGAACGGCCACTGACCAGGGCCTGGGCGCGTTTTCTTTCACCCTTTGAGGCTGCACAAGTGCCAGAGCGCTGACTGACACCGCATTTTGAAACTGATTGCACGACATTGTCCGGCACAAGCCATGCAGAAACCGCAGCCCGCTGGCTGTGCACGGGGCCAGGGTCCCAGCAGAGAACATTTCTTTCTAGGTGGTCAGCCGTGGAGCACAGATTCTGACCATTGTTATTGTGTGTGTATCTTGCTACAGAATCGCTGCAGTAGAAATGCAGGATGCGAGGTATGCAGAGGAATGAAAAGGCAAAAGATCAGCTAGATAGATATTTTTGTCATGGATCTTGGGCTGGCATGGTTTTTCGCACGTAGGGAGACCTCAATTTAAGGAGCACAATTTAGCAGCCCTTCTTTGTACCTGTGCTGTGTAAGGGTCCAACAAGTCAGTCCTTTTTTATGGAGTTATTACAAGGTATAGTTTGGAGAAGCCATATGCTGATCTTACTTAAATGGAGAAGATTTTTCAAGAAAAAGAAGAGATTGCAGCTGGTAGCTACCGTAGTTTACTATTTTTGAACGGCTCTTTAGTATATGGTATTTTAATTCATCCCACAGCTTCAAATTGGACTTTGACTGTGTACACTGGGATATACTGTATGGTGTTCTGAGTAATGCTGTTTTGCTAAAATTGCAATGTAGATTGATGCTAAAGAGGCAGCTTTGCCATTTCTAAAATCTCAGGCATTTTGTGCAGAATGAAAATGCTGACTGGCCAGCTACCTCTGCAAACATGGGTGCTGTAAATGCATAGAGCCCCCAAACTTCTACTTTTTAAGTACAGAATGAGTAATTAGTCCCGTTCAGGATGTGATAAAGATACACAGTATTCCCATCATACCAAGAATGCTGATTTTCAGGGGTTTAAAATCAGGCTGGAGAAAGACAGTAGAAAAAAACCGGTTACCCGATTTTCAGGGATGGACAATCTTATTTTTCTATAAGAAAATCTGAAGTAAAATAATCAAGGCTATTTCCAGGCTAAAGAAATCTGGTGAGTGGACAGCGTCTACATTTTCTGGATTTCTGGCTGATAAGCTGCATGCATTTTCTTTTCCATTTTGCACTTGAAGCACAACTTTTGGTGTACTGTTTGTCTGAATCTCACACTCTTCGGGAAGAAGTCTTTGTTGCTCCACGCTAGTAGACCAAGTCAGGCTAAAATTCTTCTGTGCTCTGCATATCAGATGGAAACCCAGTGTTGGAGCTTTCCCACTGGCTCTTTGCTGCGTTAGCTGGTCAGAGTGCCGCTCCGATATTGGTGGTCACGTTGTGTTGGGTTTCCTTATTCATACTCTGCTAAGCCAAGGAAAACCTAATTCAGCCTAGTCCACCACTGAAAGCAATTAACCTGTAACATGAGCTCTAACATCGCCCCACACTGCAGAGAACCAGCAAAGATTTGTTATTTGGCATAATGACAAGTTTTAATCCTCTCCCAGTAGAGCTCTCTGGGGGATTTTTAGCACATGGACATTACTGAACAGACATGTTCCAACTGCCCTGGTACGATGCACTGGATTTGTTCCAAACATGGAAATTCTACCAAAAATCTAGTGCATAATACAAACAATTGACCATAAAAGATCTATTATAAATTACATTTTACTCAGAATCTCTATTAAGTAAAGCCTGAGCAGGTCCTAATAATAATATATACAACCTTTGGATGAAAACGTACCATGACTGAGTTTGCTGAGCTACAAAAACTGTCAATGTTTAGAGCATTCTCTGAAAACACTTTCTTATCTTTTTTTTTAAGTTTTTTTTTTTTTTTTTTTTTTTTTTTTAAACCATGGGTCCAGTCCATAACCAGGCCACGGACCATGGCTATATCTCTACCTGCTGTTTAAGTACTCCCTGGCTTTAGCGTCTTTCATTCATTCATTAATTCATTCACTCAGCCATGCCGCAAATACTGATTGTGTACCTGCTCTGTTTAGAGTTTTGCATTGCATTGCATTTAAAAAATATATTTAAATGTATTAACATTTATTTCCTTCTCCTTTCCCCCCACGCCTGCATTTCATGTGCATTTTCTTCCTCCGCTCCCTACTCAACATGATCAAGCCAATCTTGCCCCCAAAAGCCATGATTTATTTCTGATAGCTTTCCTTCTTCTGCCAGGTATCAGTTGTTCCAGGTGCTTCCTAATTTAACGTTTATATACTTTAGTCAACCCAGTCAAATTAACGTAGCAAAAACCAACCACAATATAATCTAAGTATTTCACCTATCAGCCCGTTTGCCCCATCACTACCTAGAAAGAGAAGTATTCTTCCTTCTTCCTTTACCTCTTCCTAATTTCTCCACCTTACACCTCTCCAAAAAGACAAACAAAACTATTTTGACAGTGAAGTAACTCCTCTAACAGAAGAGGAGCTATGGGTTTAATTTGACTCCTGTTTAACTTCTCAGCCAATGAAATATCTGATCAAGTTATTCTGAAGGCTGTTTTCTTAAATGATATATTTTGTTTCTAACTAAATTGTTTTACTTAGCAAATTGTGCTGCAACTGAAGCACTAAGTTGATGTTTCAGCTTCTAAGGGCTAAGACCAAGCTCCCCACATCACAGCATTTTATCAAGAGTGAGGACTTGTCAGTCATGTATCTGTAGCGCGACAGTTTAAACTTCATGGAATATTAAAATTAGGAAGAAACCTAGCAAATCTTGATTCACTGACTTTTAAATGAGGGCTGCAGGAACTGACCACCAGCCTAAGCCCTACATCCACTGACCAGCGAAAGAAGAATTAGCACTCAAAGCTTCTAGCATAATCGCTGACTCTCCCGTCACAGTGTGCAATAAAAAAGAAAACACAGAAAGGCAAAAATCCACAGTCACTCTCCAGTAAAGGAGCAGTACTTTGAAGAAAGGAAGCACAAAGAGATGACAAGGAAACCAACAGGTAAAATCCTAATGGCACTGAGTGAGATGAAGCCAGAAAGAGCCAAGGGATCAGACAAAACTGAGCAAAGCAGGATTTCATGCACGTGAATTCTGTACCTTACTCACTGCTTAAACAAACACATGAGACAAACGTCATTACTAACAAGTGCTTCCCCAAGAGGGTTTTTTGAGATGGCCAACACCTATTTGTATTTAGTTAATGTAAGTGGCATTCAGATGTCAGGTTGAGGTCTTTAACTTTATCCATCTTGGATTTAAGTATGATCACGCAGTTGATTAGCACTATTTTCCATTCATTCAAAAATATGTACAATGAAGAAGTTTGCTTACACTGTCAATAATTGGGCTGTCGAACTCCAAACACTGGAGATTTTAAAAAGGTAGCAAAGAAAGAACAAGGTTTGTCTTCCTCTGCCCAGGAAGGTGATACTGTCTAATCCCCTCACCCCAAAGAGAGCATGAGGTTTTATTTTCTCTGTGATCACAAGGATACCGTCCTGGACTCGAGCTGGAATATTTATCCACTTTTCCAAAGGCAACCAGACAGAAAAGTTTCACATCTCCCATGCTTTGAGCCACAGTTGCCAAGGCTACTGTAACAAGCATGAAGTGAGAAGAACAGTCATGCCTGAGTCCTGAAACCCCAGTTTCCTGATCCGTCTGGCATATTTTGCCAGGCTACAGGCAGAGTCAGGTCTTGTACCAACAGTAGCCTCAGAAAGAGAAATGACTCAACCGTTTATAACTTTGACAGAAGCATTGTCTACAGTATGATTTATTTTAAGCATTAGAAAAAATATTTTACAAGTTTAAGCTATTTTCAAAATGGAGAAGAAGCAAAAGCATACGGAAATATTTACTCCATATTGAATATTATAAAAGAAAATTAACCAGATGGAGAATTTTCTGGGGTGAAAGTGGGAGGAGTTTAATGATGTTGTAAACAATAGAACATATTCAATTTAACTCTTTTACTTGGGGAAACTATTTTGCCACAATCCGTCACATCTGGCCGTTTAGTCAGCAGAAAGTAGTCCTGACACACAAAGCCATTGTAGATCACGGTGACTGATCATGATTACTTTCTGTTCTCTTCTTCCATGAACCCACAAAAGCTGCATGAACATTCAAGAGCATGTCGGTGGCCACGCCTCTTCCTGTTTGGCTGTTGGTGGAAGGAACCGCTCTATCATCAATTCCAAGGACTAAATGCACCTTTTCTGTGCATGCATATATGTGCATGAATATCTAAATTTCTACCCTGTTTTAGATGATCTTTTATAATAAGAAGAAGAAGGAGAGGACGAGATAGTCCAACCCCATTGAAATTACTGAAAATACCACTCTAAAGTGAAAATTTACAGACATATTTCCAAAGGGTCTAAGAGACAACTAAATCGTAAGCTTGTGGGCCAAGGTACATCTGAGTTACAAATTTAGCCATCCTATTATTCAGTGTTTGACCTGAAGTTGTGTTTGTTTTCTTTACAAGGAAATGTTTGAAGTAGTGCTTGGACCGAAGCTTAATCATTGGATGCCTTGAATTTTTTAAAAATTTTTTCTCTATTGGCGTACAGCTGATTAACAATGTTGGGTTAGTTTCAGGGGTATAACAAAATGATTCAGTTAAATATGTCCATATAGCTATTCTTTTTCAAATTCTCCTTCCATGTAGTTTGAATTTTGATGTAAAAACTAAGACTATCCTTTCCAACGTGCTTTTTAAAACTAAGGGCTTCTCCTAATGAACCAGACCTTCATGCCTTTTAAAACTCTTTAAAGCTCAATGCCTAATGCTTTAGTAATCTGAAGAGTTCAGTTGGGGAAAAAAAAAAAAAAAAAAAAAGAGCTCAGTTGGGGTTTTAATTTTCTCATTGTTGGTCTTAAAGGAGGAGACTACAGCAAAATATTTTTTTCACTTTCCTTAACTTATTTTATAATCTCAATGCTTTGGGGTCTTGCTTTTCCTTATTCTTACATTTTGATAGCCACTTTCAAAAGAACCTTAGACACCGATTAGCCAATTACAGATCACATTTCCAAAGGTGAGATTTTAAAAAGTCTTTTACTGTTCCTTTTTCATGTGGGCTAGAAACTGAATCATCCTGCACAAATTTAATTCCAACTTTCTAAATAAAATAAAATGATCTCTCTTTTATGTTTGCTTATACATTTTGTATATGTGTATTGAATTTTTAACGCTGCAATCTCCTTGAATTATGAGCAACACATATTCTGCAACATATTTGTAAATAAGATCTTTATTCATTTGGCAAGGCAACATATCTTCTTTTAGTCTGAGAAGGAATGTAAATTGTCTACAGATGATTTCTGTTATAGGTTATAAGCAAAAATACCATAGAGCAACATTTACTTTAAAGAGCAAAAGGCGACCAACTTTTACTCATTTCAATACAATAAACAGTTACATTTCTTGGTTTAAATATTTGGAAAGGAGATCTATAACATATGTGTTATGCCTTCTTTTGTTCAAAATTCCAAAAAATGGTAGTTTTGCTTAAATTTTTGTTTGCTATTATTCTATGTAATCTGTGTTCCAGAAAGCAGCAGATGTATAACATGCTCTATTAAAATATAATAAAATAGCACCCAGGGCACTTTATTAAAAGTAGCATTAAAATAATAATTTTGATGACAAAGAACTGTATTCTTGGAAGTTAGTTTAGTAAAAGTAATTGGAATCAATGGGTTAATTGTTTCCAAAGCACTTATAAGTAAATATTATTAGCAAATATTTTAATTACTGTACTTTATGTGGCCTAAATGTAAGCATTTATTAATACAAACCAAGCACTCATTACAAATTTGCACAGAAAATGATAAAATATTATGTATGAAATGAAGCATTAGCATGGACCATTAAGTCCTCTATTTTCATTTAATTGAATTTGTCAGTAGTACCCTCTTTAACTGAAAACCAGTCATAACCACAAAATTAAGTAATAATTAAAGAAACAACTATTGAAAGAGTTGCTGGGAAGCTAAGGTGCCATTTAACCCAAACATAGCAATTTAATGTAAATTGCCGACCATGTAGACACTGTTCTGAAAATCATGCATCTTGTGGTTCCATATGTGTTGGATTTAGCAAGCACTTTCAGCATTTCAGACCAGATATTCTAGTTGAAGGACCAGTCTATAATTCAGAAAGGCAGGGAACGGTCAAAAGTTCCTAGAGACTTACTTATGCCTATAAGACAATGAAGGTTCTACATAACAATTCAATTTCTTGCTGCATAATCAATGGTTTTGGCCTACTAAAATATGAATCAACATACAGAACCATGAGTATCTGTCTTCTTAGTATTTCTGGTAAGCCGTGTGCAAATCGTGTATGCGACAATATAACTAAATCTATGGCTAGATTAAAGTACACTTCACTGTTCTAGTATATATGAATGAAGGATGTATCTTGGGTGTCTTTCATGTTAAAAATATGATATTACCCTTTCAAATAAAATTTATTTTTCATTGCCTAAAAACTTCTAAGATTTGGTTTAGTTTACCAAAAGGTCTCGTTTCCTGGTGTGTATGTGTACACGTGTGTGCATGTAGATGTATACGCATGTATGAAGGTATTTATTTTTACTAGTGGCCCTTCTGAAAGGTCTCCAACCTTTGCAATCTATTTTTTAGTCTACCTAGACACGTTCCATGATGCACAGCCAGCAGGGGGAGGTAAGATTTAAGGAAATAGCAAAATGAAGTTGATGGAAGCAACTACTTTGCAGGCAAACAAACAAACAAGCAAACAAAGACTTGTCAATGAGCAGAATGGAGGGGTCTATAATGCATGTGGGTTAGATTTAGCATCTTAGTTACAATGCTGGCTGTCAATTAGAATTTTGATAAACATCCGCCAATGTACTTTAAGGATCTAGATTTTAAATATGGCACACAGACGAATTCTAGTTATTGAAAACCCTTTGTGATATTTTCCAGTGTACAAACTGTAGCTGAATTGATGTGTGTGGATCTCAGAGTCAATTTAAAAAGACAAAAGTACAGGCTCATGTAAATATTCTCGTGAGCTTGGAGAAAATGTTGATTTTGCTTAAAAATTTTACAGCATCATGTCTGCTCACATAATTGACTCCTTGTACGCAGCAATTAATAAAATATAATCACAGAGAAACTGAAGAATTCTAATTTTTAAAAAAATGTAATTACAAATACATTTTCGTATTTGTATCCAAGTGGTCAATGAAATGTGTGATAAATTGGATGCGGTGTGTGTTCTTGAAAAAGCCGATAATCAAGTTTGGGTTTTGGAATAAAGTAGTTCGATTTTCATATCTACAAACCTCATTTTCTAAACTCGGGTTAGCCGGGATAAGGGTTAACTCAGCTTGCCTGGTACAACTTGACAAGTCCAAACCCTGAATGTGTCTGTAGTTAATATGAAGAAGTACATTCCTTACATAAAAGAGGCAGATTGATGAGGAAAACATATTGAATTACATTAAAATTGTCAGCAAGGAAAATAGAAAATTAAAACCATATCTTATATTCAGTCGTAAATTGATTTCTCATTGCAAAATAGTCTACAAATTTTATTTCATCTGAACTTCAGCCACCTTTAAGAGGAACTTATTATACCCACTTTACAGATTGAAAAGTATATCTGTTTATAATGATACTTTAAAATAAACCTTGGTTTCACAAATTGTACGGATTTTGTTTCCTATTTTTAAAAAAATGATAACTAACTGATTTTAAAAATATGTTGTATGACTGAAAAATTTATCTTTTCCATTGATTCAGCTCCTTTCCTATAACTGAAAACAGTCATATGTATAAATATATTGTTTCACCTTTTAGTTTTCTCATTGCACATATTAATATTAAGACTTTCAAGGTTATTTTTTCAAAAATTTCATTTCAGATTGCCATGTAAGGGAAAAACTGAATTCACAGAGAAACTGAAGAATTCTAATTTTTAAAAAAATGTAATTACAAATACATTTTCGTATTTGTATCCAAGTGGTCAATGAAATGTGTGATAAATTGGATGCGGTGTGTGTTCTTGAAAAAGCCGATAATCAAGTTTGGGTTTTGGAATAAAGTAGTTCGATTTTCATATCTACAAACCTCATTTTCTAAACTCGGGTTAGCCGGGATAAGGGTTAACTCAGCTTGCCTGGTACAACTTGACAAGTCCAAACCCTGAATGTGTCTGTAGTTAATATGAAGAAGTACATTCCTTACATAAAAGAGGCAGATTGATGAGGAAAACATATTGAATTACATTAAAATTGTCAGCAAGGAAAATAGAAAATTAAAACCATATCTTATATTCAGTCGTAAATTGATTTCTCATTGCAAAATAGTCTACAAATTTTATTTCATCTGAACTTCAGCCACCTTTAAGAGGAACTTATTATACCCACTTTACAGATTGAAAAGTATATCTGTTTATAATGATACTTTAAAATAAACCTTGGTTTCACAAATTGTACGGATTTTGTTTCCTATTTTTAAAAAAATGATAATTAACTGATTTTAAAAATATGTTGTATGACTGAAAAATTTATCTTTTCCATTGATTCAGCTCCTTTCCTATAACTGAAAACAGTCATATGTATAAATATATTGTTTCACCTTTTAGTTTTCTCATTGCACATATTAATATTAAGACTTTCAAGGTTATTTTTTCAAAAATTTCATTTCAGATTGCCATGTAAGGGAAAAACTTCAACAAATCTGAATTCACGTTGAAACAATTTTAAAATCTTTGCTAATCATACACACACACACACACACACACACACACACACAGGCACACATATACCACTGAAGTTCTAATGCAATTTTATTGCATTTTCCAATATTCCAATTTTTGGAATTTAGATATGCTGATTTTGTTCTATAATATCAATATACTTTCTTCTAAATCATGTACAAGAGTTGGCTTTTCTCACATGATACTTCACTTCTCATGCTTTTCCAGAATCTCTATTTTGAACAAGTCAATACAATGCTTCACTGCTACAACCAGTTAAAAAATTGGAGGAAAAAAATATGCCATTAACCCTCAATATTTGTGAATCTGTGAATACATCATTGTTATGTAAACATGGCTATATCCCAATAGTCTTGAAAGATTTTTACTTTGGGGCTGTAGTTTACCAGAGCATCCGAGGGGATTGTATCAGTATTTTATATATTCACCTCAAAGACCAAAGTCATCTCTTAGGTGTTGGCATTTAGAATATGGATTTAAAAGACTTTGAGAAAGTCCAGAGTCAGAGTGACGGATGGATAAACAGTCATTTGGTAGAGAAATTATTTTTCCAGTCAGATGTCCTGGATTATGCTGAGATAACCCCACCATCTGAAAAATCTACGTAGCTTAAAGCAACAAGCTAATTTTCAGTCTGGCTAAAGGTCAGTGCCAGATTGGTCTTAGAGAGGGAAGAAAAAACCTGCTGTGTTCCACCAAGTCACTCGGGGATCCAGGCTGGGAGAGGCTCCAGCCTCTGATGTTGCTGACATCTAAATACAGGAATCTGCTGAGACAGTGTGAGTGAGAACAGGGGTTATGCTTGGCCTTTGAAATGCTTTGCCCAGAAAAGACACCTGACTTTTCCCCTATGTATTAGTGCCCAAAACTGGTTATATAACCACGCCCCACTCAAGGGAGTGGAGAAGTGTAACTTCCAGGGACCTGCAGAGAGAGGAGTATAGGACAGGCTGGTGAATTTGTAATGTCTTCCACAAAAACCAGTACCAATTAATTGAGTGTTAAGTGTATTGGGAATTTTAGAAAAAGTGGAAAAAGAATATTAAAAAAATCGTAGGCTCTTTTTTTCATGTTTATTTTATTTATTTATTTTTGGCTGTGTTGGGTCTTTGTTGCTGCGCGTGGGCTTTCTCTAGTTGTGATGAGCAGGGGCTACTCTTCATTGTGGCGTGCGGGCTTCTCATTGCGGTGGCTTCTCTTGTTGCGGAGCCCAGGCTCTAGGCACGCGGGCTTCAGTACTTGTGGCACAAGGACTCAGTAGTTGTGGCTCATGGTCTCTAGAGCGCAGGTTCAGTAGATGTGGCGCATGGGCTTAGTTGCTCCACGGCATGTGGGATCTTTCCGGACCAGGACTCAAACCCATGTCCCCTGCGTTGACAGGAGGATTCTTAACCACTGCGCCACCAAGGAAGTCCCATATAGGCTCTTTTTAAAAATCAAATATTAAACTAGAATTTTAATATCTCACAAAAAATTGGAATAATTAACTGAGAACTTTAAAAATCTATAGCAGAGACGTAGTGAGTGCTCTTCTCCTCATAGGCCCTCCATTGCATTGTAATGTGACCCCAAATGCCCATATGCACCACAGTGGCACAATGGTGAAGGTTAGTCCAAACTGTTCTTATTTTTTATAATTAAATTAAACTTCCATTACATATGGCAGATTTGGTCTTCCTATACTTGTGTGACCCCTGAGTCATGCAAAATCATTGCATCATTTAATCACTGAGTGCTTTCCACAGATTTTGACCCTGATGCTGATCCTTCATCTAAGCTGCCCCAGCATCTGAAGACCAAGCCTTGTTAGTGTTAAAAGTGCATTTGGATCCTTCAATATAGGGTCCCCACTTTATGTGTGAAGTCCGGTATCTAGGGCGTCTCTAAACATCGACTCACCTATTTTCTCATTAGAACCATGTTGCATACATTAAGTTGAACAAAAAAGCAACTAGGTACCATTCGTAGTCATTGCTATAGAGTATTAGGGGAAAAGAGATACTAGAAAAGAGAAAAGACGAAACGAGATTTTTCTTAAAGATACTCTATATGGCACTAGAATTCAGAACAGTGTGAAAAAAAGAGAAAACTGTGGTCAGGGATTAAGAGACATTTCTGAGTAAGAAACGTATAGGGTCCCGAATCCCCTGTTTCGAGTTCCAAAATCCCAGGGAAAGTGTTTTGTTTCTGTCAGTTTGGCAATAAACTCGTTAGAAACAGAACCCAACCTGAACTGATAAGAGGTTTTTAATTTTCAGTTTATCCCACTTAGTGTAAATACCTATGTGTTGCATTGCAGAAATGTTAACATTTATTTATGGAGTATTAGATCAGATCCTAGTAGGGATGCTATGAAGTCTAGAATATGCACAGCTTATACTCAACTCTGAGACATTAAGAATCCAAAGCATTTGGCCCCAAGGGTTTCCAATAAGAAATTGCATACCTCTAGACAAAAGCCCATTTGGGTGAAAATTAAGAGGTCTGGGTTTAAGCCCGGGGTGTAGTGATTAAACAGTGCCCACTGTTTAATTGTAATTTTGCCTCTCCGTGCTCCATCTCCTGGATTTGCAATGTCAAAAGTGTGTGGGGGTCACAGATCTCCAAGGTGTTTTCCTGGACGTTACTAATTTTCACATTAGATCCTCTAAATTCTCCACATTTACTAACTTCTAATACCACATATTACGTCCTTTGAAGCAAAATCGTTTTCTAGGGGATAGGCACAGTCCTGAGGTCCCCAGGACCGCACAGCTTCCTTCATGTCAAATAAGGTGTGATGAGTTTATTTAGGGGATTTATTTTCTTAATCCCAGAGTGTCCACAAAGAAAAAATATTGAAATGTTAAAGCGATTGAAAATTGATTTAGACATAAAATGAAGAGAAGAACTTTAACTTTGTATTTGCAAATTAGCTCATGCTTCTCCCAAATCATTTGGTTCTTATTTTGGCTTTTTAATATACAGCATAAAACCTTTTAGACCTCTACAAGAATTGTGGTTTAGACTAAAAGAAATACTTTATGATGTTGTCTGTGTAAAGATGGAAAATAATACTTTATTACAGATGTTGTGGTTGTGTCCCAAATTCCCAAATCAATGTCATTTTTGTTAGAAGTGGTCGATCTTATTCACACAATAAAATAACTCATTTGATTATTCCCGGTAATGTTCTTATATACATATTATGAGCCAGACTCTGCTCTTTTATAGGCAGGAATTCCTCCTGACTTCAATACTTTAAATTGAATCTGACTGATTTCTAATTGACTTTATGGGTGTGTGTGTGTGTGTGTGTGTGTGTGTGTGTGTGTGTGTGTGTGTACACACCTGTGTATGTGATCTGTTTCCATGTGTTCAAAGACTGGCTTTAGACATTTATATCAATTTATTTTAGAATTTTTTTAAAAAATAATAAGATCTTTTTACAGAGCTTTTCATTGTTAAGACATATTTTTTAACCAAAAATCCGGAACAGCTTTTATTTCACTTGTGAAAATAAAACAACTTCATTTATTTCATTGGGAGGGACTATCCCTTTAAATAAAAATATACCTAAAATTTTAGAGGATGTCTTACAAGTTGACAGTGTATCAGTTAGTTATTGCGGCTTTGCAAGCCATCACAAATCTTAGTGACCTAATACAACAATGAATTATAAGTCTTCATGATTTGGCGGGTGGGCAATTGTGACGTTTCCCTGCCTTCAGTTGGACGTCAGCTTGGCTTAAAGGTTCAGGATGGCCTCACTCAATGCCTGATAGCTGGTGCAGGCTGTTCTGTTCTCCATGTGCCTGCTAGTCACCCATAAGCTCACTAACCCTGTATGGCATGCTGAACTGACCTTCCCAAGAGTGTCCAAGCAGAAGCTGCAAGGCCTCTCAAAGTCTCGACCCCAGAACTCACACAACGTTAGTTTAATGACTTTCTATTGTTTAAACAAGGGAAAAGGACAGCCAGGATTCAATGGGAGAGCAAGTAGCAACATCCGGGGGTGTGTACACAGGGAGAGGTACTTCGATGGAGACCTTATTTTATGGATATATCACCAGGAGTCTTAGAATTTGCAAGAGACGCTAAAGGCCTTCTTCAAATTATTTTCTTTTGTAATTTCCTCCATTCTTTTCCTTAAGATGACATGCTTTCATCACAACCAATCTTCCTTCACTTCACAAAATCAAGCATACCTCTTGCCCAGCCATCATTGCACTGTAGCTCATTATTCTGAGATGCTAAACAAAGGGCGCATATAAAATATTGTTGTCGGTGAAGTGGACTCCTTGGTATTCTTGAATTTGGGCATATTACAGAGTGGAGAAAAAGGCATAGTAATTTTTTAAAGGATTTTTCTTGCGTTTTTACCTGTGCTACTCTCAAAAAGTACATCACTTTAAGGGGAGAGTCCTACGAGAGCTACGCAAATGGGCCTCTGAAGGAAATACTCCAGGGTGAGCCGCCCACTTTAACTCATTGCAAAGCTACATGCTTTGGCTGTCAGTCTTGTAATATGTTTATATCATTTTCATCAACTGTGTACTAAATAGATTTATAATGATAACTCCATCCAGAGAGACAATTATAAAATATAAATTGTTGTGGTCACAGAATTCTACTTTTAGAATTTCAATTGCATACATTCTTTTATTGCAAGATTCCATGATCAATAAAAGATTTCTAAGCCCCAAAATATATTACAGTAGGATAAACTTCTTTAACGAGAATGGAATGGAAATCGAGTTCAGGAAGAGAAAGAAACATTATAAAATTCCTGACTATTCAATAACATCCTGTGCATATTGTGTTTGAATTTTGTTTCATTTATTTTTTTATACAGCAGGTTCTTATTAGTTATCCATTTTGTACATATTAGTGTATATATGTCAATCCCAATCTCCCAATTCATCACACCACCATCCCCGCATATATTTTTTTAAACGGATGATGGTCCAAAGGAAATCCCTATGGTATTTACATTTCATTGGATACATTTTAAAGAGTGGTGCAGCACTTTCATTTTTAAATGTCAGTATTTACAATAGACCGGAAATTACATGCTTTGAAAATATTTAGATTGATGAGAAAATATTTTGCATATCTACTTGTTATATGCTAGAGGGTACACAGATTGTCCAACATTTTAGGTGCTATGTGAATATCAAAAAAAAATTCGCACAGGGTGATCAGCTAGATGGTTTGTGACCACCTAGAGGGGTGGGATAGGGAGGGTGGGAGGGAGGGAGACGCAAGTGGGAAGAGATATGGGAACATACGTATATGTATAACTGATTCACTTTGTTGTAAAGCAGAAACTAACACACCATTGTAAAACAGTTATACTCCAATAAAGATGTTAAAAAAAATGGAAAATCACTAATTTATAGTGCAGTCCTAACTCACTGTCCTAGACTTCAGGGCAAAACAAACATCCTCTTGGTTGTCTGGAGGAAGCTGAACAGGCAGTGAGATGCAGCTCTGGTCATCACTAATGTCACAGGGCTTAAGCCAGGCTCAATACGAGTAATCTCTAAGGATGCTGGGCTGCATAAGAACCCCCATATCTAAGACTATTCAGCATAGTAACATCATAATGAAAAGCAGGTTCAGATTCATACTTGGGCTTTTCGTAGCTACCATTTAGATGTGATCCAAGGAGATTAATGGCTAACTTTTTTATAGTCATGGAATACTTTGAGGACCTAACAAAAAAATGTGGATATTCTCATAATTTACACTACTCTCGCCCCACACCCGCATAAAAGCGCATATGCACTCACACACCTAAGTTTGCATAATAATTTCAGGGGTTTCTGGAGGTGATGCCCAGGTTTTCATGGATCAAATTTAAGTGCACCAGCTTTAAGGGGAAAGAATCACATCTTCCCCCTGCTTTGAAAGCCCCCCACACTGTACATTATGGATGTTCAGTATTCAGCAAATATTTGTTAATGATGATATCAGATATTTGTCTTCCTTCACGTTGCTTTTTGATGGTCATTTTCAAACAACCTAAGCTCAGCATGAAAATATCATTTTGGAAGGGAATGAAAATTCCCGCTTTCAACATACTTCTGAAAGCATTCTATAATAGACCAGACTGACTGAGAAAACACCTATCAGGCTGAGCCCCGTTCCATTCTGAACACACCACGAACAGATTTTTGCTTTCATACTTCACATTTTCTTATCTCAACTCAGGATCAAACTTTCCCTGAAGAATTTATTGTATGCAATTTAGTATTTCACATATTCTACTTTGAAATAATTTAACATCATAACAATCAAAAATAGGACAATAAAGAAAATCACCTGTGTGGTTCTATTAACTTTCCTTCTCCCTTGCTTAGTTTCAGAGGTTGCCTCTGTCTAGAGTTTTATTCATTAAAACGCAAATCTTAATTTTGACTATGGGAGGTGCTAGCTAGTTAAGCTTATCCCTATTCCTTGAGGAAAGAAAAGTATCGTATGAGTTATAGATTTGTTAATATTAGTACTTAAATGTCCAAAAGTATAAAGATATAAATTACTTTAAACACTATATTTTTCTTAATTTTAATATCCTGAGGACCACTAGGTATACAGTTAATATAAAAGCAGTGTATTTTCTGCAATAAATACAAAATGATTTTAAAAAATATTTTATGGTTTTGTTTCCACACACAGACCTCCAGATAGTCAAATTCACACAAAATAGTATTTTTGAAGCAGATTGAACAAATCTTTTAAACATACATTGCTATTTCCACCTGACAGGCTGATGGTCTGTCCTTTACACCCCTTTAACAGAGAAAGTTCAAGGATTCCTCACTTACTTATGTGATAAGTAAAGGCTGAATCCCAACCCATTGGTTGGTTTAGCTACAATTATATTCCATTTATTTTAGGTGATGACCTAAGAAAATCATAGCTAAGCTGGGCTGACTGCTGTGAAATGCAAAATACAAACCTATTAATATTAATAGCTAATATTTATCGAGTGCCTAACATGTGCTGGGCCCTGTTTTAAGGACTGGCATCTTACGTAATCCTCGTAACGAACCTATGTGGTAGGTATTATTATCCCATTTCACAGATATATGGACTGGGGCTCAGGGAATGCAACTTCTTCCAATCACACAGCAACAGATGGAATCAGGTTTCAAATGCACGGGGTCTGGCTCTAGACCAGTTGGTATTTAAATATAAATAGAGAGTAATTAAAATTAAAGAAAATTTAAAATTTGGTTTCTCAGTTTCACAAGCCAAATCTGCTCTAGATTACTCTGCTTTACCAACCACTAGAAAAAATTAAATTGCAGTTTTATTTTAACCACAAATGACTTTATAAATGATAACCACATTATTAAATTTGCTGATTATTCTCTCTTGCTGACAACAATTAATATTTCTCATTACATCACCATTACCCAGGCAAAATGTTTTCATTGACAAAACCTAAGTGACGACTACCACATTCTACACACAGACACTAAATAACGCCTGAAGTATCATGGAAATGTGCCGAAACAATTAACCAGATTAAAAGCGCTGTCAACTCCTGTCTCATGAAGGAAAGATGGCTCGTAAGAGAGTGTGAAGGGATTACAAAATTACAATGAAGAAATTTTTAAAAAACTAAAATTTCTGCTTACATTTTAATGCTTAAATAGCAGTTGGAACATTGGGGCTTCAGCTTATAAATACAATAATGTCATGACAGTTTTTTAAAAACACACTTGACATTACATATATTTAAGTTAAAACTGAAAACTAGAGGATACATTTCAATGTATACATTGAAATGTATACATTGAATGTATACATTTCAATGTATCCTCCAATGTGGAGACGGAAATAAAAATTTTTATAGCAAATTAGGAATTAACAATCATTTCAATATTTCAACTATTTCAATGAATATTTCAAATATTCCAATAAATATTTCAAATGATTTCAATTATTTCAATATTCTTTATTTTATTAAAGATTGAACAGTGAAATTCACTTAAATTACAAAATCTCCAGAGGAGTTAGAAGGCTGTTTAGTTGAAATGCAACGTTGAGGGAAAAAATGGCAATTTTATTTACCCATAATTGTGCTAAAATACATTTCAAAATACATTTTTAAAATAGAATTTTAAATGGCGATATAATCCCTATGTGAGGTTGTCATGCAGTAATTTATACTGTTAGGGAAACTTACTATCTGTGCAAGTTGCCTAAGGTTAATCTGCCCTCAGAATTCTAGTTTTAAATCTAAATTAACCGCTTCACAGGTTGTATTTGAATCTCCATTATGACATGCAACGTACAACGTTTTTCCTAACGATGTTGGTCCACTATACCTGGTAGGTCTACTTATATTTGGGTCAGAGGATTTCCGAATGGGTATTAATGTCAGAGCTCTCCGGACAGGGCTCTCCTTCCTTCCTATCTTGTTAGCAATAATGAAATCTCTGTGGGCCTCTGGCTAGTTGGAGTGTTTAGGAGAGAAAAATGTGTCCTATCGTCTCTGAGACATTTAATAGTTTCTTTACTAATACAGAAGGAAAGGTTAAGCAGTAAGTTCAGGAGGCCAATTGCGAAGATCTCGTCTCTGCAGTCCTATCTGACTTTTCCCCCGTCTTCCCTCTCCCAAGTGTCTGGACCTGCAGGTGTAGCCCTAGCTCCTCCTGGAGCCTCTGGCCAGCATCTGGGAGCTCATGTAGCCACCCCTGCTTGACCTGGTCCAGGTGAGACGAGGGCTCGTGCTGAATGAGAACCTGAAAGATGCTGCTACTACTGTGAGTCTTTGGGGTTTCATAAACAAGTGCCCTTGGTTGTTGCCGCTGTTTTATCAATGTCAAGAAAGCACATTTTAACATGTTGAGTTTTATTATAACCTGAAATACACGATCAAGAGTAAAAATTCCGGCTGATCGTTCTGTCTCTGTTAACTTCCAAAGATAAATGTTTAAGGGAAAGAAAAAACAACACGAGAATTATTGTATTCTGAAATTTAAATCACAAAGTAAGGTGAGAGTTGACACAGACTAAGTGATTTTTCACATTATCTGAAAACTTATACTTCAGGTCAGTTTTAGACAGGGCGATAGTGGTCTCCATTCCTTAAAACCTTAGCCTAAAACTCTTCTGTTTATCTGGAATTTTTGCCAAGTTTCTCCATAAGGTATAAATACATCAATGCATGGTCTCAAGGACTGATGGTATCCCGGTCTCCAATTAAAAACTCCACCTACCAGGAACAGACACTGAATCTGTTTAGGGCAAATTAATGATGAGTAAATTTTGGCTTTTGCATTTTTATATATTTATACAGAAATAACCTTAAAATTGCACTGTTACTACAGCTCTATAGTAAAAGACTACATTAGTCTGTCGAATATACAAAAAGTAAAGTAATATATTTTATTCTTCACGTTTCCATTTCCTGTTGTTAGAAATAAGAATTTTTTTTTACTATTGAGGTATTATTGTTCCATTTATGGAACAATAATAGAGTTATTTAGTTTTTACCTCTGAATGTCCTGTCCTATGTTACTTTTTTTAATCATGTACTTATATACACCAAAATAGTATGAAAACTAAAAAAAATCTTAAATTATTTCATAATTTATGACGTTAATTTTAGCTTCAGTATTGTTGGTATAGTGAAATTAAAATGATTACATAAACTGATAGTTTCATCTCATTTATACCAAAGAATTAGTTCATTTGTAATTTTAAATTGTGTTTGAGGGAAATTAGGAAATATTTTAAAATTCACATAGACTCCAAAATTTTCAAGCTTATAAATTCAGACAGTCTCACTTGAATCCTCAAATATCTTAATTTGCTTTGAAGAGAAAGTATTTTTTCTTTCATTCATATAATTCAAAACAGCTAAACAGATTCTACTTCAACAATTTAAATGATTCACATGTGTGAACAAATATGGAAAATCTAAGCCCCAAACAAAATTGCAGACTTAAATTATAACGATAATTTAAAATGTGTGTAATATAATTATAGTATAGGGTCTGCTATAATGAGCTCGGCGATACTATATCTATATCAAATGTGTTAGGACGGTGATATTAGATATGGCTTTCTCTGAGCATTTTTTTACACATTTCTGAATTATGATACCTGTGCCAGAATCAGCCTACTGTATCAAGGATTTTTTGGATGGAGAAACGAATTTTTTAAATTGTCAAAACATGATAGAGCAAACTTCCATTTTCCACATAGGATGTACTAAAATATGAATATCAACTATATGTGAATTTTAAGTGTATAAAGATAGTCATGTATTCATTTTGAAGTATCTCTAAAAGAAAGTTAAAGATATGTAAATTGATAATTCAGATGCAATAACTTTGCATAATCAAAGAAAATTGGAGACATATTAACTGAACTTTTTATGCAAAAATATTTTCTTAAACATATAAGAAATAGATCAAATCACAACTCAGACCCTCTTTTGACAATCACAACTTTGTTGATTATTAAATTAATACTGTATTGTTAGCTTGACAAATATGCACCATCACATCACAAAAAAGTTTAGTGTGGTAACAGAAAACTACTGTGTAGGCAGTAATGTTTATAGTGAGTAGTTCTATGACAAAACACATGAGGAATTATTCTATTTGTTGTTTGATAGGTAAGTACAGCTTAAATTTAAAAGTCATTAATTCCAGATTGAAGCAGGAAAGTAATGCAGTCATTGTCTTGAACAGTGATGGACAGTGCACAGTGAACTCAAGGAACAAATATAGCATAATATAAATTGTTTATATCCAAATAGTCATCCATCCATCCATCCATCCATCCAACCAGCTGTCCATCTATCCATCAACCAACCATCGAACAAAGAGCTGTCGGAAATGAATAACTACAGCGCACAAAACCCCGGTGCCAGTAAGATATGGTGGGTATAGCTTATCCCCTAGTGGTGAGATATGCAGGAAATTAAAATACAGACTCTGGTGAAATAGTGCTAAATATGTAGAATTTTTCCTGTGGTGGCCCTTTGAAAGAGGTGACAAATTCAAAATGAGTCAGCAGAGGAGGTTTCCCAAAGGAAAGCAGACATGAGTCTTGGTGGGTCAAGTTCGGTACCATTAGGAACAGGCAAGCTCCAGAGAGGTCACCTTATTGTTCTATCAGTTCCTAGCACAGATGAAACAGGCGGTTGGGCGTCTGTAAATATTTACACCATAACTAAGGAGAGAAGAGCTGTCCAGGCTGAGAGGAGGCACATGAGGCTGAGTCCGGGAAGGAGCTACAGGTGTGGCTGTGGTGTGCAGAGCTGAGCGTTATAGTGGGAGGCAAGCGGCACACGCTAAGAGCCAGATGGTGAGTCATATGGAAATTATGAAAACTGATGAGATAACATCTCCTCTGCTTTGAACTCTGCTGAAAAAGACAAGATTATGTTTAGACACTGAGACCTGAATCAATAAAAGAGCAGAAAGATCCGTCCAAAGACGGGAGCACGAGGTCTTTAAATCAAGCATATTTCACAATCGCTTTTCTCCGCAGTGCAAAGAAATCTTGGCTTTTCAGAAGTAACTGTTGTACAGAAATAAACTGCCCTCCTCGGAGCAAGGAGCATTTTCCTTGTAGTTAGCAGCCTTTTCATAAGGACTCGATTCTGAATAAACAAACAGCAGCCTAAGTTGATCTATATTATTTACTGCTCCGTTCTCTGCAGGAGGTTTCCCCCTGCTTCGCTCGAAGGCTGCCGGGGTCCAGGGCCTGGCTGCCAGGTGTGGACCTTGACGGATGAGGGCACGGTAACCTGCTGACCCCACCCCCAGCCCTGGTTTCCGGGCTGCCTTTTTATCTCTGCTTTTGCCTTCTCTTTCACTCCTTCTCTCTAAAAAGCCTGAGGAGCCCTGGGCCCGTGGCTTGCGGTCTACTGTCCCCATGCCCTGCCCCGGGTGGACTTCTTGCCTTTGCCCCTTCCTGTGCCTGTTGACCCTGATGTTGGATTCTGATTCAAGTTGAGGTAATGCCTCCTCTCTAGTTTCTGACTGTGGCTGGATTTTGGAACGACATGTCACCCTTCATTTACCTTTATCAAACATCCTGATTTGGGCTTTCTGACATCGCCTCCCCACCTGGGATGCTGACTCTTAATTCCAGACTCAAAAGGCTTCCAGGTTTTACTTATTTATTTATTTAGATGTTGCACAATGGCTTTCGTGCCTGAGAAAGGTAATAATCCCTGCTCTCTAGCAATTCACAGACAGAGACGTGCACGTCACACCTCTCCGCCTCACGGGACTTCACTGTACCTGCTGGGCTGGGTGGAAATGAGCACATTCAGCTTCTAAGCATGGCCCCATCTGTAGTGGACAAGCAGGCCCTCCTCTACGTCCCAAAGAAGCTTGAGCTGGTCCTTTAAAAAATGCATTTTACATCAAAGCAAGTGTGCTTAAAATCAGATTACCTTGTTTCGTAAAAAAAAAAAACAAAACAATGCTATTTCTTAAAATCCTTGCAAAGACTCTTGAGCACACAGTTTTTTTCCTAGTCTGTCTCCCTGCAATTTTGGATTGTACGGATTAGAGTGAAGTTATGTATAAACACAAGCTTAGACTACTTCCCAGCAGAAAATTCTTTCTAAAAGCTGCTGCTGCTTGTGGTGAGAAATATGTGAAATAACTCTTTTACAAAGTAATAGAAGTTTTAAGTCAAATTATGCTAATTTTTATAAAAATAGATACAAATTAAGGGGGGTAATAAGATGCAGTATGGATCATGCTCAGTCTTCTTAGACTGCCCTTATGGATGAAAAAAAAAATTGTTTTTCTAGTTAGGAGATGGAAAAAATTTATACGTTAAGTGATTTCTCAATTGCCCGTTGACTCATTAATACACATTTAAGAAATTCATACACTAACAAAATTACTTCTCTTCCATTTTTCCAAGAGTTTCAAGCAAAAATTAATTTACCCTTCTATCAATAGTATAAGATCTTTTGTCGTAGTCACTATGTCCTGTGGGCACAAAAGCCTCTCATGTAGAATAAACCGTATAGACCACAGTGATTGCATAAATAATCCAGAGTTTTGCAGGGATTTTGAGGTGTTTTAGAAGCATGATTACGTTTTTTTCTTTAATATCAGTTCTCCATAGTCAACTAGTTAACTCCTGCTGTATCTTCAAATGGGTCTTAAAATGTCAAATGACCCTCATGGCTCTTCCGAAATATTTAAAGGAAGTTTTTCCACATCCAACTGTCCCTCCTATCTTAGAGACAGTTTTAAAGTTTCTAAATGCTGATCTGTCTTTTCACTACTATTACTACCAGCTCTATCACCATCATATTATGTGGGACTACAATTGACTTGCTTGAAGAATGGTAATTAAATGCCAAAATAAATCAGAGGCAAATAAATTCCGTGTGACAAAATGTATAGCAAGTGTTTATCAAATTGACTTTAGTCTCCTTTTCCTTAATACTATATGTGTGCTGGGTATCTCTCTTCCTTCCTTCCTTCCTTCCTTTCTTCTTTACTTTCTTTTGTTTTGTTTTTTTTCTGTTCTGTCTTTCATCCTTTCATTGTCCCCCTGCCTTTCTTTTTCTTTTATTTATTCTTTGCCTCTGCTGTCCTTAGTTTCAAGTCCGGTCTCCTGCTTCTTCCAATGTCAGAGCTGCCCATAAGCAGCACTGAGTCTGCCTTCTTCCAACGTGATTTGAGAGAACAGATAATAAATCTCAGAAAAGACAGAGGAAAAGATGGTTGAGATCGTTTATTTCCTCCTTAGGCTATTTCGTTGTAGTTGTTTTGTGCACTGAGAGTCTCATGGTGCTGCTAAAACTTACAGAGGGTCAAAGATGCAGGACTAGCCACTGAGTCGATTCTTGAAGCTGTTGACAACTAAAAATAAACGTTAAGAATTCTTTGGGGATCAATAGTTTCCTAATAGCTTCTTAGGCAGATTTCAAAGCCCTCAAGTGACAAAACTGAATGAGGTGACCTAGGAGGTCATCTTTCTGCATATTTTTATATTAAACCCTCCACTGGTTCCAACCATCTGTCTCGTGCCTATTTGGTTGAAGTTGGTGCCATAGTCCATTGCATAAGTGCTTCCAAGTTCTCTCCAGCCAGAGTCCTCCCACCTCTGAGAGCCCTTGACCTGCTTAACAGACATTGGGCCTCCTGCCATGGGTGCAACTGTGTGCCTGTACATGCCCAAACTAGCCTGGCTCTCGAATTTATGTAGACAAATTCACAGTGTTGTTCGGTTGTGATTTATGATTTGTTTTTGAAATCGCAAAATCACTTTGATGTGAACTGCTGTTCTCTGAACCCCCTCCAGACGTGTTTAAAACTCCAGATTTGTCAAGCAAAAAAATTTTTTAAATAATAGTAAAGGTTAATATTAAGGAAAGAGAGTTCATCAGGACTTTGGGTTTGGCAAACTATCTTGGACTGTCTTGCAAATTTTTTTGGTTTGGCAAGGTTTGTTTGGCCAAGCATTTCTCTCTTAATTTTTAAACCCTTGAGTATTTCAGGGGAAACTTAATCCATATGTTTCTGGTTCATTGCCTCTTAAATCCTCAAAATGTTGTTTTCCAAAGGCTTTCTAGTGCTAAAAGAGGTTTATCAGACACTATACCAGTTCTCAAAAGTGTTTTTTACCTCAACTTGTGTATCCCACTGGACATGAACTCAAACTCCTAGAGTTTGGTTCTAAATTTAACATCAAGAAAGACTGACTGAGACCCAAAGCAGCCCAGCTGCAGTGAGTCCTTAGAAAAGCACTACATTATTGGAAGAACACATGTGTTGAATGGAACGTACAAATAAAAGCGCACCAAAAAAGCGAAGTTTGAGGGATTGATGGCAAGCCTTGCAAGGAATGACTGTTGTATACATTTCTATTTGACTAGCTTTCCTTTTCTTGTTAATTTCCCCAGCCACTCCTCCTTGGTCCCTCAGCCCCATTGTGTCCTAGGTACTCCATTTCATATAGAAAAAAAGGAAAAATATTAAGAAGCGTTCTAATAATCACGAGAGCGAAAAGGATAAGGAAAAAGGCATAAGAACTTATTGTCTAGAATGCATCTTGTAATTTCCATAATTAACTAAAAAAATTCACTCCCTGCCAGTATATTTGACTTAACATCCTCCGGAGTGTAAGGTTACATGGAATAAATAGCTAATTGGGTTAATTTAATAGCAGGTTAAATCTTTCTTTTATTTTGTCTAAAAGGCACATTAAAATAGTGCAATTTTCAAGTGGTCTTGGAAGTCTAAAGTAGAGTTTCTTGATAAAAAAAATATATAGCTTTCCCACTGCTGGGTTTATAGTGGGAGCTGCTGGCATGCTTCCAGTTCACCGCATGAAAATCTAAGCTCCCTGTATAAGTGCAGAATTTAGTGTTGGGTCTTAAGGTTTTGTTTGGCATCTTGCCAAAGATGTTATGCGTTTAGCTGGGAAAATTGCCTGGAAGTTAATTGAGAGGAAAACACTAATATACAACCTCCCCCCTCAAGAAAAAAAAAAAAAAGCCATGGATAGAGGCATACAGTGCTGTTCATTGATAAGATTTGTATGTATATAATAGAGACTTATAGTAAAGTTGATCCCAAGATTGCTTAAGACGGATTTTCACTGATTATCCACCCAACATCTATCTGTTCCTTTGTGAACGTCCAGAGTTTCCCTAGGATCAGGATTTCCCCACAACGCCTGATCACTAGAGGTATGGGGGTCATGGAAGTCCCTTTAAAAATGTTACTAACGGATGGGTGATTATTCCAGCATTCAGGAGAGGATGTATATTAATTCCATCTCTTAATGAAATGTTTTGAAAGGGACATTTGCATGCAGGACCTCAGTCTCTTCCTTCCAGATGAGACGAGTGGAATTGGCTTTGGATCCCCTTCACCCCCCGGACGACCACCAGTGCCTGTTTCACCCATCGGGTCTGGTCTCTTCAGAGCTAACGGAGCCCTTCTTAATCGAGACTTTATGACATTTATTTTGTCAACAGTCTCAGGACCTGAATTTTGCTACCCCCGGCAGCTAGCTTGTGCTTTCTCCCTAGCGCTTTTTAATTCACCGTTCCCTTTTAATCAGTGATCTTTTCCCATTTGTGGCATATGCCCCGCAACTTGATTATTTTTTTTCCTGACTAATAATTACGACAGAGAACTGCAGGAGTTTCCAGGGAGTTAACAGCCATATTTCCTTCTCTAAAATGAAAGTACAGAGTGTTAGATGTAGATGTCTGTTTATTGTTATTAGCAGATTAAATTTATCTGGGAGACCCCACTCAGACCATCATGCCACGTGAGTACTTAAGTCACGGCTCCCAGCACCTTCCCACCATCCCTGCCTTCCTCCCTTTCAGGCTCCCTCTAAGCCTTGGATAGAAAAATGACACTTCTCAAAACCGGAGTCCAGCCTGAAGCTAGGAAACCTTGCTCTTCAATGACAGAGCTCACAGTAAGTGGACTTCTTGCTCACTTTCAGAGCATTTCTTGACGGTTCTCACCGTGGTCTTGGAGACAGAGCTTGAAGGGGAAGGGCAGGAAAGACAGAGGAACAAAGCTGAGAGGTGGGGTGTGCTTCAGGCTGGAGAGTGAGGGAAAAGTGATCCTTTAATTGAGTGTTCTTTTGTACCTGGACTGTATCTTTTTGATGTGTTAGGGACAGGAGCGAAGCAGAAACAATGAAAGTTTGCTACTGTATGAATTTCCTCTGCTTCCCCTTAATCCTGTCCTTATTGGGGCCTTGAGTGGAAAGCTGATAATTTTGGTGAGCCCTAAAAGAAAGGCCATGGCTTGCATTCCTGCCACCATCCCCTTGATAATGAACGGCCCTAATGAATGCGGGTAAGTGGTAGGAATCTGTGACCAGCTGCATCGGGGCAGGTAATACAGCTCAGATTTAATTGGGAGCAGGTATTGGAAGGCTGTATTACTTTAATTGGTGAGGGGTTTTCTAAATGGAAAGGACAAAGTATAATGGACAAATTGTGCAGTACAATGGCACTTAAGCTGGGATTGTATGCATTCGTTAATCTGCTGAGGAATGAGGCAGTTCTAAACAATTTTCTCAGTGAAACCAACTTCAGAAAGCTTGTCCCTTTTGTTCTCCCTTGGGAAAATGTAAGATTGAAACAGAAAATACCTTTACCGAGGCAATCATTTGCCACGTGTGGAAAGCGGATACAGCTGTAAACTATGAAAAAGGGATCTTTGTAGTACAATAAAGGATAGAAAAAGAGATAAAGCTTGGGATAAGAGTGGGCCTGTCACTGCATCTAAAGGAGGAATAAAGTGATGGCATTTACAGTGACAGACGAGAATCTAAAGAGAACGCAGGACAGTTGAGAGAGGGAAATTTGATATTTAAAAGAAAGGGCTGTGATAATTAAAAGTAGCATTACATTAAACTGTTACGCATGTCATTAATGACAGAAGGAAACTGGTGCCTTTTAAAAAGTTAATGATTCCTATAAAACCATCCTTGAAACCTTACACTTTTAAAAGCCCATATGAACATAAACCTGGCCTCACAGGTTGTATTTCTGATATCTAACTTTCCTTAAAATTATAAAAAGCGATTCGATTGGAATTATACTCCAGTAATTGTGTGGCATTGTCCATGGACCAGTGCCCCAGTCCTGGGCAGCTAGGGGAAAGGATGGATGGAGACTAGCCAGGGAAACATTGCTATAAAAGGCTCTCGTATTGATACGTGGGTATAAAATGAGCCCAAGGGACGATCATTGCCAAGCACATGCTATTGCCTTGTTTTCCTTTGATAATTTACATCTGACAACATCCAAGAGCATATCTATGGAATGGCATTTATGAGGGAAAAACATTTCTTCCTGATTTGTGGTTCAGAGACCAGCTCTGATGAGACTGTTTAACTGGGTTTTCAACTGGTTTAAACGTAATGGTTGAAGAGCCATTGTACTTGAGCTCTCTTAATGGGGCTCTTAAACTTGTCTGTTTCATTACAGGTGGGGAACCTGGAAAGATTGTATGTCCTCTGGAGTTCACAGGGGTTTGGCAGCGGTAGAAGCAAAACAAAACGGAGCATAGAGGGAGTGTGGAACAGACTTTCCCAAGATCCCCAGGTGGGTTTCATGTACTGCTTACCTGAAGAGTGAGACTGGTTCAGCTTCCCACACTGGCTGTAAAGGCCGAATTATCTTACCTCGGCTATTGTTCCCTGCTAGAGCCAAATCTACAAAGCTACGGTTTATAGAAAGAATTCTTTGGAAGGGAAACTGTTTTGCTATCCGCACATCTAGATCCACAGACTGGACAGCACATACTTGGCCTCAATCTCCTAAAGTACAGACGATGAAGAAAAAAGCCCCTTAGTGGGAAATCATATTTCTTCTAAAAGTAGAGTAAAACCAGTAATGGGTGTTGGTGCATAATGGAAAAATCTGCCTGAAACTCAGTCAGGGATGCCATAAACTATAAGAGAACACCGAAAATCAGTCACACCAAAACATGTTCACAAAGCACAGCCAGGAGTCTCACTACCTTAGCACATTTGAAAAGACGTTTGTAATAATGGAGACTCAAATTATTACTGCATTTCCACGTTAAAAAAAATTAGAGTCTGTCAAACCCCTTGAGGGAAGAGAGGGAGGAAAAGTGGAGCATAAAGAGTTAGGGTCCCAAGTTATCATTGTAAGAATTGTGACAATTGGAGCATCACAGTACTTATTTACACTGAAGAAGCACCACCTATGCTTTTAATTGTGTGCGTGCGTGTGGGTGTGTGTGCATGTGTGTGTGTCTGAGCATGATTGAAGTTGGCGAAGTGTGACTATGTTATATACAAGTGTGACAAAAAACTAAGTCAGAAAAAAAATGCAATTAGGACAAGTCAAGTTTGTGTGAAATCCCCCGTCCCTGCCCCCAGTCCCCCAGAATTAAAATGAAGCATTCTTTCTGTCCTTTCTTTACCCCCAGGCCCATTTCTTCTTACTGGAAGGATAGGGAAAGAATGTCTCCCTTAGTAAAGTAAAGTCCTACACAAATTGTAGCTAAAAACCATTCGGCACTGGTAATATCAACTTATACACACTTCCACTATCCTAGAGCTATTTACACGGGGCAAGTGAATAATAAAGAAGAATCTTGTTACACACATACACACACAACCACACACAGAGAGACAGACAGACAGACACACGTTTATTAAATACCTTTTATGAGTTAGTTAATTCAACTAGTTGACCTTGTGTTCTTCTTACCGACAACAAATGTGGCAATTGTAGAATTGTCTTCCAAACATTCAGTTAGAGGCTTAGCAACCATACCTATCAACAAAAAAGAGATTTCAATTAAATTTGGTGAGGGAAAATCTTACAGATGGAATTATATCCTTTTCTACCACTGAGCTATCCAAAGGTTTAGTCATCAAGTAGAGGATCAAAATAGAGGGCTGATAGGACTTGGGAGTTTCATGAGATGAAATCCTTCCGATGACATCTCCTGGGACTTCTGCATCTGAACTTCTCCATCATCCTTCAATCTGCTTCTTATGACAATTCTAATGACCCCAAAATACTCAGCCCCTACTCTCTCATGTAAGGAGAAATATTCAATGTAGGACATTTAGGTCTAAATTTGATGTTCAGTATTTATCACTAATGGTACCCATCTATACAGAAAGAGAGATAAGGACAGACACACACACATACACAGGTAAAATAAATATTAAATGTTATATAATACCACAAGACACCAAATAGAAAAATACTACAGTGAAATTTCCAAGTTGTTTCAGTAAATGGAATACATGAAAAAGAGGTCCTAATTTTCGGAGCCATATTACCACTTTCAATGAGAATAAGGGATAAAAGAATTTAGGAATCTCACTGAAGAAGCTTATGCTCTTAACTATTCCTGAGCATCCCTGTGTATAGGTATGAATTGGCCAGTAAAGTAAATTATAAAATAGTGATATTAAATATTACCCTTGTTTGTGTATTAAGCTAAGATGTATCTAGGTATAGAAAAATACAATACTTTGAATAATGCGTATGTGTCTTCTGAAGCATTTAAAAAATGAATTGTATTCATTCATCAGCATTGGGTAAAATCTAAAATCTCACAAAGTGAGTATTTACTGACTGTTCTATTTTGACATTATTCAACTATGTCTGGAGCATATACAAATTTTGTGATTTTTATGAGATGTAATTAATCAATGAAATGAAAAGAACTTCCCATGGGAAATACCCTTCAACCGTTTGGAATAGAAATTGAAACTTGAGAAGTGAAGAGAAAACGAGAAAAAATATTAGAGCTTCTTTTAGGTTGAAAAATGTTGTAGGGATTTGCAACTGAGACCTCCTGCATAAAATTAGGAATCTAGAAGTTCTGCTCACTTCATTAAAAAGGCAAATAAAATATCCACTCCACCATCCCACAGTACAAGAAAATATGCTTTCACTTTTCAAAGCTCCGTGTGGAAATATATTCTATGAGAAATAAAAACAATCTATGCCACACTCAGCTTGGGGGGCTGAAATGCATTTTAACTTGGGGTGCTTTGTATGTGTATATCTCAAGTTGGATACCCCAGGAGAAACAAAGACAAAACTGTCTATAAGATGATTCTACAACACAGGGCATCCAGTTCACTTAGGGAAAAAATGAAGGTAAGGTGAGCTCATGATTCAAAGATACAAACCAGGTAAGAAATTGTACCAGCATCAAGAGAACCAGCAGACACAATAAATAGGAAAATTGCCATTCTAAAATACATAAGGTAATATTCTAAAATTAATACTCTAGAAGTGAGAATAAAATACTGATATTTAAAATCATTAGAGATACAGAAGTTGGTATGGAAATCACAATGAAAGAATAGCATATTATGGGGGGAAAATCAGAATTTTGAAAGAGTCGCATAAAAATCTCACCATTTTAGTACCTGAATTCAAGTAATGTACAGAGAAAGAATACTTATATCCTTAATTCCAAAAAATGTCCATTATATATGTGTTGATAGGAAGACAAACTAATGAACTTATTAAAGTTTTATGTTTTATATTCATCATTGTTGAAATTTTTAAAGTGACAACCTATATACAATATTAGGTAATCACTGAAAACATCTAGAACAATGAAAAGAAAAAGAAGTTGGTCATGAAATGTTGCACTTGATAATAAAGATTTTGGCCCTTTCCTAGAGGTCTTAGAAGATAATAAGAGAATAAATAAAAGGTTTCTAGACATAGCTAAATGAGAGAGTGATGTCTACAAAATGGCTTACTAGGAAGCCTCACGCCTTCTTTTCCAAACAGAAACAACAACAACAAGTAAAGAGAAATTATGTGAATCAACTTCATAGGTACTCTGGAACACAATCAAAGGTTTACAACTATCAAGCAAATGCTCATCAAGAAAAAGCCATCTTCAAAATGTTAAGCAGTTTCATAGTGTTTTTACCCAGGATTGCCTCATCTCCTCCCCAGCACACAGCATATTGATCATGAGCAAGGGAAGCCTAGTTACCAATCACCCTCCCTCAACTGGAGGGAGCAGAGCAGAGGTTATTTGCAAATTGCTGTGTATGTTTATTCTAACCTGACTGGGGGTTACATGAAGAGTGACTTGCTCATCTCTGTCTCACATAATTTGGAACATAGATAGGAGATGCCACCAGTAAAAGCTACAAGGGACAACAGATCCACAGACACCTATGACAAGAGATTCTGGGCAGAGACATACAACAGACCATCTAAAGCCCATAGTTAAAACTAGGGTGGGACCCTTTGGGAAATTAGGACATTCAAAAGCAACTGCATACACTGGAGAATTTGGAAAGTCATGTTCATGCCCAGGCAAGATGTACGCTCAGAAGTTCTGAGAAGACTTTAAGCTTTCACCTCAGCTGATCTCTAGACTCACAGCAAACCTAGCTAATTGCTGAAGGAATACATCCACACAGAGCTAGTCTTTAAAGACTGAGAGAGGTGGTTGTCCTATTATTATTATTTTTTTTGGAGATCTTTGTTTGCTTTTCTCTTTCAGCTCCTGGCTTTCAAGAAAATCTTTGTCAAAACATTTGCTGAGCACAAGCTTAAACCAACAACAACAACAAAACAGTGAGTAAATACACCAAGGAATAGTCTTTGAAAAAGTAGTTTGGAAAAGTCTCGAAATAAATGGAATACAACAGCCTTCAATGATCAAAACAGCTATAACAAAAAGCAAAATACAGAAAACCCTAGGGAATGGATAGAATCTGAGTTACAACATTATAAAAATCAAATACCAATTTTCAACAACAACAACAAATCACAAGTGATACAGAGAAATAGGTTTTGGTTTATTCAAAGGGACAAAATAATTAATTGGCAGAAACCATCACTGAGGTAGCCCAGATAGTGGACTTACTAAACAAAGACTTTGAAACAACTGTTTTAAATAGGCTTAAGGAACTAAGAATAATTCAGAACATAATATATGAATAAAAGGAGGATATCAACAAACATAAAAATTATAAGAAGAGAACCAAACAGAAATTCTGGAGCTGAAAATTTCAATGACTAAAATGAAAACTTCACTAGAGGGGATCAATAGCAGATTTGCAGAACAACAGGTGATCTTGAAGATAGAACAATGGAAATGATTCAGTCTGAGGTGCAGAAAAGTAATGAATACGTGGACAGAGCATAGAGGACTTGTGGAACACCATCCAGCTAACTAACATACACAAAAGAGGAGTACCAGAAGAAGAAAGAAAGGGAAAGAAACATTATTTCTTAAAATATGACCAAAATTCTGATCAAAGTCTTCTCATATAGGAAGAAATCCATTAATTTACAAATCAAAGAAATTCAGTAAATTCCAAGTAGAATAAACTGAAAAAGACCCTAACTAAGACACATTATAATCAAAGTGTTGAAAGCCAAAGGTAATACAGAATCTTAAATGCAGCAATAGAAAATTTATAAGACATGTATAAGTGACTCTCAATATGATTTTTAGCCAATTTCTCATAAGAAACCTGGAGTTTCTGGCAGTGGGTTGATATTTATATATATAAAGGGCTAAAAGAAAAAAAGAACTGTCAACTGAGAATTCTAAATCTGGCAAAACTGTCCTTCAAAACTGAATGAGAAATTAAAACATTCCCAGATTAAAAAAAAAAAAAAGTTGATAAAGTTAATTACCACTAGACCTGCCCTATAAGAAATTGTAAAAGGAATCCTTTAGGTCGCAGGGAAAAGACACCAGACAGTCACTTGAAAAAGTATGAAGATGTAAAGTTCTCTGGTAAAGGTAAACACATGGGCAAATAAAAAAGCCACTACTATTATAACTTTGATTTATAACCCACTTTTCATTTTCTACAGGGTTTAAAAGACAAAAATATGAAAAACAATTATAAAACTATGTTATTAAAAAAAACTATGTTATTAGGCACACTATATATATATATGTAATCTCTGACATCAATAATATAAGGGAAGGTTGGAACTTTATAGGAGTCATGCATGCAGTTGAGGTTAAGTTGGTATTAATTACAATTAAATCATTACAATTTTAGAATGTTATATGTAACCCCCATGGTAACCACAAATTAAAAATCTGTAGAATATACACGAAAGAAAATAAAAAGAGAAGTAAACATATCACTAAAAATCCACTAAATGTAAAAGAAGGCAATAATGGAGGAAACAAAAAACCAAAAAGTTTAAAACATACAGAAAACATAGCAAATGGCAGAAAACCTTCCATATAAGTACTTACTTTAAATGTAAATGGACTGAACTCTCTGATCAAAAATCACAGATTAACAGAATGGAGGGAAAACATGATCTAAGTATATGCTGTATTCAAGAAACTCACTTGATAGCTAAGAAACAAATAATTTGAAAGTGAAAGAATGTTAAAAGACATTCAATGTTAATACAAGAATAGCTACACTAATATCAGACAAAATAGTCTTTAAATCAAAAAGTGTTACAACAGATAAAGAAGGACATTATATAATGACAAGAATGTCAATTCACCAAGAAGGTATAACAATTATAAACATATATACACCAAATAGCATAGCCAAAATATATACACTGGAACATTGACAGGTTTGAAGAGAGAAATAGGCAATTCTATAATAGTAGAGCATCAGTACTTCCAATTATAACAAAAAATAGAACAATGATACAAAAGATCAATAAGAAATTAGAAGACTGGAAAACATCTTAAACCAATTGGACCTAACAGATGCATACAATCATTCTACCCCAAAATAGCAGTTTACACATTTTTCTCAAGTGCATATGAGACATCCTCCAGTATAGAACACAAGTTAGGCAACAGAAAGTGCTTTATAAATTTTAAAAGATTGAAGTCGTACAAAGTATCACTTCTGATCACAGTGGAATGAAGCTAGAAATCAATTTAAAAAGCAGCAAAATTCACAAATTTGTGGAAATTAGACATAACACATGGGAAATTAGAAAATACTTTGAGACAAGCAAACACACAACATACCAAACCGTATGGAATGCAGAAAAAGCAGTGTTAAAAGGAAAATTCATGACAGTAAATATGTGCATTAAAAAAGAAAAAATATCTCAAATCAATAATATAACTATGCTTTAAGGAACTAGAAAAATAATTAAAAGAATGAATAAAAATACTTGATAATCTCTGTTAATGAAAAAAAAATTTGATGAAATTTAATATCCTTTCTTGATAAAAGTACTCACTAAACTAGGAATAGAAGGAAAAAATTCTCAACACAATAAAAGCTATATAAAAAATCCCCACAGCTAACATCATATTTAATGGTGAAAGACAAAATTTTTTTCCTCTGAGATCAGAAATAAGACAAGAGTGCCTGACTTTGTCACTTCTATTCAACTTAGTATTGAAAGTTCTAGTCAGAGAAGTAGGCAAGAGAAAGAAATATAAGGCACCCAATATGGAAATTAAAAATAAAAATTATCTCTGTTCACAGATGGCATGATCTTATATGTAGAAAACCATGAAGATTTCACAAAAAAACTGTTGGAACTTAATAAATAAAATGAAATCAGCAAAGTTGCTGGATACAAAATCAGCACACACACACACACACACACACACGCACACATCAGTGGTGATTCTATACACTAACAATGAACAATCAGAAAAGGAAATTAAGAAAATTCCATTTACAATAGCATCAAAAAGAGTAAAATACTTAGAAATAAATTTAAACATGGAATCAAAGGACTTGTACACTGAAAACTACAAAACATTCTAAAAGATTAGACATCAATAAATAAAAAGACATCTTATGTTCATGGATTGGAAGACTTAATATTGTTAAGATGACAGCACTACCCAAAGCGATCTACAGATTTAATGAAATTTCTGACAAAATTTCAATGGCATTTTTTTGCAGAAATAGAAAAACCCATCCTAAAATTCCTATGCAATTTCAAGGGACATCAAACAGAAAAACAATCTTGAAAAAGAGCAAAGTTTTAGGAATCACACTTCCAAATTTCAAAATGTACCTCAAGGGTACAGTTACTAACAATGTGGTACTGGCGTAAGGACAGACATATAAACCCATGGAATAAAATAAAGAGCCCAGAAATACTGATTTTGACAAGGGTGCCAAGATCATTCAATAGAGATAAGACATTCTTTTCAATAAATGGCTCTAGAAAACTTGGATAACCACATGGAAATGAATGAAGTTGGACCTATACCTTACACCATATGCAAAAAATTAACTCAAAATAGATCACTTAAACACAAGACCTAAAAAAATCCTAGAGACAAGAAAACCTAGAGGCAAAAATGTATGACATTGGATTTGCCAATGATTTTTTAGATATGATAACAAAAGCACAGGCAACAAATTAGTAAATAATGATCCAAAACTAAAATTAAGAATACTATTTGCTCACAAAATCATCAAGAATAATAAAATGCTTAGGAAGAAATTTAACAAGAGAAGAGCAAGACATATACACTGAAAACTACAAAACATTGCTATGAGGCATTAAAGAGGATTTACCTAAATGGAGAGAATTTCCATATTTTTGAATGAAAAAAATCAACATTTTCATGATGTCAATTTTTTATAAATTGATTTATACATTTAAACACACTCTGTGTCAAAATCTCAGAATGATAGTTTTCTATAAAAACTGAGAAGCTGATCCTAAAATTTATATAGAATTGCAAAGATCTAGAAGCCAAAATAATTCTGAAAGAGAAGAATAAAGTTGGAGGACTTATGCTTCCCAATTTCAAAATTACTGTAAAGCTACAGTAAGCAAAACAGTGCTATTGGTGTGAGGATAGACATATGGATCAATGCTACAGAACTGAGAGTCCTGGAACAACTATGGCAAATTGATTTTCAACAAATGCATCAAGATAATTCATGAGGAAAGGATAGTCTTATGTAAGTAGTACAGTTGGATGTCCACATGTCAAAAGATTAATGTAGACTTTCATGTCCCATCATACAATACACAACAATTAACCCAAAAATGAATCAGAGCTAATATAAGAACACTTTAGAAGAAATCTTAGGGGACAATCTCTGTGACCTTGGCTTAGGGAAAGACACTTGGACACCAAAAGCACAATCCATAATAACAACAAAGAGATAAATTGGAGTTCATCAAAATTTAAAAATAAATTAAGCTTTGAAAGATGCCATCAAAAAAAATAAATAAAAGACAAGATACAACTGGAAGAAAATATTTGCTAATCACATATTTCTAAGGACTTGTTTCCAGAATATATAGAGAACATTTACAACTTAATAATAGTAATAACAATAATAATAAATGTTTAAAAATGGGCAAAATATTTGGATAAGTATTCTCCCAAAGAAGATATATGGATGGCTAGTAATCACATGAAAAGGTGCACACACACTACACATTAGGGAAATGCAAATTAAAGAAACAATACAAATTCACTCCTACCAGAAAGGTTTCTTTTTTTAAAAAAAGAAACAACACCAAATGCAAACAAGAATGTGAAGAAACTAGAATTTGTTACCGGTGAAAAATGTGCAATGGTTTAGCCATTTTGAAAAAGTTTGGCATGTAATTTTAAAAATTAACATAAACCTATCAAATAACCCACCAATTTCACTCCTAGGTGTTTTCCCCATTCCTCCTCCCACTAGACAAAATATTGTTTTCATATCTCATTATGGAGTTTGCTATTACTGTGTTTGCTTTCTCTCTGTTAATAGTGAAGATGTATTCCAATATTACAGGATTCTGTGACTGTACTCAAGGTACATAGCTTTACTGCAAGGAATGCAAAATAAGATGGGCGCAATAAAAATGTCATTGGGGTTTCAGTATGGGAGATCATGTCTCTTAAGAGTACTCAGGAGTGCATTAAGCTAGTGGAACTGAAAGGGACTAAGAAAAGTAGGTGGACATGATCTTGAAGTTTGAGATGAATAGCACTTATTCCTGATATTCATAAGAAAGGCACAGAAGAGAAAATCCCCAGTGTACTGTTCAGAAAGCAGCAATTACTACTTGTAATGAGGGGGTCTCTGAAAGAGCAGTTGTGAAAGTTGAACAGGTAAACTGAGACCTGAACTTCAACTGGTGAGAGAACATCATACCCTTCATGGGAATTTTTGAAAGGATGGAAGGATCTCATTCCTTTAGAAATCAAAGATAATATATTTCTGAAGAGGGAATTCACATCACACTGCTATTATTATTTCCAAGGTTCCTGATGATCTATTTTCCAATAATCATATGTTAGATTCTGTTGTGAATTCTTATTTTACTTTCATAGAAGTAGTTAGTTTTTTGTTGTGACATGTATTTGAAAATAGGCACAAAGCAATATTTTCATATATATTCATCTTAACTTGTGATAAAAAATTAATATATAATTAATTTCACCTTGGTCATTGGTGAATGTAGTCACAGAACTCCTTAAATTAAATTATTGAATAATGAGAACAATGCACATTTTTAGAGAAAAAGAGATTCTCAGGAATCCTGTATTCCTATCTTTCTATGACAATTTAAAAGTCTGTGTCCTGAAATTGATTTTTAAAAAGAGACAAAAATAACATAATCTCTCGTTCATTTAAGGATAAACTATCCTCAAATGCATACTTCCATTGACAAGTATGCTCTCCTTTCCAAGAAAGGATCTGCGTTATTTTGTAAATTTTAACCAAATAACAAAATTCTATTATTTCCTTCACTATGTCTTTGTGAGAACCGTAAAATATCACTAAAAAAGGAATTTTTTCTTTAAGCACATGACTGATTTGAGTGTGTAAAATCTTTAATTATCCTCTAAATGCCAGTAGGGATGGTACTTTCCCACAATCTATTCAAGATTTTTTTTTTAATTCTACATGTGGAATAATTGGAATTCTCTTTAACTTTTTATCATATCATTCAGTAGAAACTTCAATGTATCAAAGACAAAAAATAAGGAAAGTTGCTATTGTATTTAATGATGGTCATCATCTTTGTTTTTATAAGTATTGATTAGAGAGAATAATTTCAAATGTATTCTTAAATATACATAATTATTTCTAATGTTGACTCAATTAGTATATTTGCAGATCTCCTCTGAAACAAGATTCTATGCCATGACACAAATTTTTTCTCTCTTAAAGGGGACCCAAATTAAAAGTATTTTATCAAATTTTCTTATTTTAATTCTCCCACTTTAGATAAAATAATGAGAATAGCAACTACTAGATTATTTAGTGAAATTAGTCTATTTTTAGCATGTAGGTATGAGCTTAATAAAATAAGTATTCTTAGTGGTGCTTCAATAATTTTGAAAACTTCTAACTTGTAATTCTTGAGAGGATAATCCTTTTTATCACAGAATTTAGTCAGTGTCAGGCTTAATGCAAAAAAAAAGCACAAAAAGACAAAAAAAAATTATGATTTAAAAATTAGGAATAATTGTGGGCATAACCCATTTCTGAGTTCTCGATCTTGAGCTAATTTAGCCATACCTATTAATGTGATCTTCCTCAGTGCTTTAAAGGACTTTTTCCTAATCCCATTCGTACAGTCAACATATATTGATAAAGCAGGTCTACTATTAGGTCTTCTAATAATTTTAATGAATTTAAAGGAAAAATACTGAGCATGTTGCCTTATGGAGTTCTGATTAATGGCTTAAATATACATTTTTAACAATACATGTGGTCTACTTAAATTGAATTCTACATAAAAAGTTAGTTAAAACAAATTTGCTTTATTATATGTAGAAGTGATATTAGTTGAATGCATCAGTATATCTATGGTGGGGTACTAAAGAGATTGAAACAAAATATAAAATAAAGAGGAAACACAAAGATTTTATTTAACTAAGGAAGCATGCATAATAAAGCAACAAATTTCATAACAGAGAATAATATGAATTTATTCAGTGCTCTTCGAAAATTTTCATATATGTTTTTTCAACAGGATCTGTTCCCACAAGATAAAAATTCAATTCAGTTTATTACCAGTTAGCATATCACTTCTAAATGAAGCTCGTTGCAATCTAAAACAGGTCCTGCAAGGAGCTAATGAGCAAACTCCTGCCCGATATTGACAATTAATCAGGCATAAACGCATTTAGGATCACGACCCATTGACAAGCACGAAGGCTCACACAAACTTCAATGAAACATGATATGCGAACATATTTGTCTAATTGTATATCGGGTTTTTGCACAAATTCCCACCAAAACACTTCATTATCTACAGAGGTGATGCATCCGTTTCAGAATCCATAGGAAGCTTTTTGGTTTTCTGTAACCATATATAATGGATTGAATGAAGAGTTATTAGGCTTTCTTCCCAGTTTTCCTACTTTAATTGCTATAGCAACCTGAAGCCAAAGTTGGGTCATTGGATAAAGTAACTGAGCAATTAAAAGCAACGATCATTGTGCCCTGATAGAATTATCCTTGTTCCTTAAGGAAAAATAATCAAGTATTTAAAATAATTGGAAATTTGGAATGTGAAAAGAAAGAAAAGATTTTTTTCACATTTAAATTAGGGAATTAGAAATGAATTAGTATTTATATTTCTCCTTTTAAAGTTTATAATTGAAAACATTCAAAATGTATATTGTATATCAGCCTTGAACATATGAAATGAATGCTTTGTCTCATAACTCATAAATTACTTACAGCTGATTTCACTCTGATAGCTAGAGAAAGGGACATAAAAACAAAAACCTATTATATGGTTCTTTTAATTTTTTTTGATTAATTTTTGATGTTATATATAATATTCCAGGTACCTATATGTTTTATTTTGCTGATAGATCAAATCGTGGAATAATCTCCTCTTCACTCCCTTTCTCACATGTGATGTTTAGGTCTTCTCTCAATTTATTTAATATTTTTAATCTCAGCAACAATAAAAGGAAAAAACAAACTTTATTATTGTAATGTTATAGTTAATTATAGCCTTTGCATGCTATTGAAGATGAAATAGTTCCAGGTACTTTTTGACTGTGTTCGTTAATTATAGTTAAGTTTATTGCTTTAGAATATAATATTATACTAATATTTTATTCTGATTTGATCTTTTTAGTTTGGAAGCTTGCTTTTCTCTTTCAAAGAGAATATTGCTTCCTTGCAAATTGGCAGGAAGGTCTCAGCATAGTAAAGAAATGAAGAAAGAGCAAGTTAACCCAAGCATAAAGCAGAGTAAGTATAATAGAGAACTATACCAGAAAGGAAGATGGAGGTAGAGAGTCAATAAATTAAGAACAAAAATTAAAAGAATGAATATTTTCCAGAATATAGAGACAAACTACAGTGAATAATTTCATTAATACTATACTGTATGGAAACCTGGATTTTCTCAAAAGATAAATTAATAGATACTTCTTTACTTTATAAAAGCTCTGATAACATTATTTCTTTATAAATTTAGCTCCTGGGACTTCCCTGGTGACACAGTGGTTAAGAATCTGCCTGCGAATGCAGGGGACACGGGTTCGAGCCCTGGTCCGGGAAGATCCCACATGCCCCAGAGCAACTAAGCCCGTGCACCACAACTGCTGAGCCTGCGCTCTAGAGCCTGTGTGCCACAACTACTGAGCCCGCATGTCACAGCTGCTGAGGCCCACGCTCCTAGAGCCCGTGCTCCACAAGAGAAGCCACCACAATGAGAAGCCCATGCACCACAACAACGAGTAGCCCCTGCTCTACACAACTAGAGAAAGCCCACGCGCAGCAACGAAGACCCAATACAGCCAATAAATAAATAAATAAATAAATAAATAAATTTAGCTCCTATATTTCACTTGAAATAAGGGTACAATTGTTAAGAATAGCTTATACACTAGGTCTTTGAGACAGAAATGTATGGTTTATAAGAGAATGAGCCATATCTTAAATTCTAAGATAAACAGGAACTCTAACTTAAAGCATACTTTGGTCATCTGTCTTGATGTAGCCTCTTTAAACATCCCAATAAAATATCAACTTTAACATAAACATAAAGAAAAACAGCAATGAAACTAAGATTTCATGGCCAACCTATTATCAAAATTTGAGAGATACAGAACCTATAGAGTTGAGAATCATGTATGCAATTTTGCTTAAGATAATGTAAATATGACAGTTTGAAGAAGATGCAGAGATATTTTATTTATTACCTGCAGCCTGGATGGCAACACATAATAGGCACCAACGAGAAAATTATGCAGCTATAATAAAATAGCTAGTGTGATGCCTCTCTTCCAACTTTGTTCTCCCATAATCACCTTCTCTTTTACATTCATCCACAAATAAGAACTGCCAATAAAACCACAGGATAGAAGCAGAAAGGACATGTTTGGATGAATTAACAGTATGGGAAGTGGAAGTATTCCTCGGCTTGAATCTTTGGAACAGATTATAGAGAATCAGTGAAATGTCTTCCTTGAATGTTTGTTAGAATTCACAAACGAACCCAGCTGGGCCTGGTACTTTCTGTTTGGGAAGTTGATTTAATTTGTTTAATAGATACAGACATATCAGATTGTCTATTTCCTCTTGTGTGAGTTTCTGAAACTTGTGTCTTTGAAGGAATTGTTCCATTTCATCTAGGTTATCAAACTTGTGGGTATAGAATTCTTTATAGTATCCCTTTATTATCTTTTTCATGCCCATGGGGTCTGCAGAGATGTCCCACCTTTCATTTCTGATATTAGTTATTGGTGTCCTCTCTCTTTTTTTTCTTAGCCTTGATAGATGCTTACCAATTTTTTCTGATCTTTTCAAAGAACCAGCTTTTAGATTTGTTGATTTTCTCTGTTGATTTCCTGTTTTCAATTTCATTAATTTCTGCTCTAGTTATTATTATTTCTTTTCTCCTGCTATCTTCCACTTTCCCTTCCCCTTCTCCTTTTCTCTCTCCTCCCCCTCCCCTTTCTTTCTATTCCCCTCTCCCTTCTCTTTCCCCTCCTCCTTCTGCTGTTTCTTCTAGTTTCCTAAAGTGGAAACTATAAATATTTATTGATTGACTTTTATTATTGATTTTAGATCTTTCTTCTTTTACACTATAAACATTCAATGCTATACATTTTTCTCTAATCACTGCTTCTGCTGCATCTAATGAATTTTGATAATTTGTGTTTCATTTTCATTTACTTCAAAATATTTTAAAATTTCTCTTGAGGTATCATTCTTGATCCATGTGTTATTTATACATATGTTGTTTAATCTTCAAGTATTTGGGGCTATCCCAGGTATCTTTCGGTTATTGATTTCCAGTTTAATTCCATTATAGTCTATTGTATTATTTATATTCTTTTATATTTATTAAGGTCTGTTTTATGACACAAAATGTGATCTGTTTTGTTCAGTGTACCAGGTCAGCTTGCAAAGAATGTGTAATCTGTTGTTTTTGGATGAAGTAGCCTATAGATGTCGATTAAATCCAGTTGATCTATGTTGCTATTGAGTTCAATTATATCCTTATCAATTTTCTGCCTGATGGATTGGTCTATTTCTAATAAAGGGGTGTTAAAAAGTTCCCAACTATAATAGTGGATTCATCTATTTCTCCTCGTAATTCTATAAGCATTTTCCTCACTTATTTTGATGGCCTGTTGTTAGACAAGTACACATTAAGGATTGTTATGTCTTCTTGGAGTATTGACTGCTTCAACATTATGTAATGCTGCTCATTTTCATTGCTCTGAAGTTGCTCTATCAATTTAATTTTGCTCTCTTGATTACTATTTGCTGTTTATGTTTTTCTCCATCCCTTTATTTTTAATCTATATATGCACTTATAATTAATGTGCATTTTGAATAGATAACATATAGTTGGGACTTGTTTTTTGATCTACTCTGACGATCTCTGTTTTTAATTGTTGTTTTTAGACCATTGATGTTCAAAGTGATTGTTGATATTGTTGGTTAATATCTACCATATTTGTTACTGTTTTCTATTTGTTTCCCTTATTCTTTGTTTCTATTTTTTTCTTCCTCACTTTTTCTGCCTTTTGTGGCTTTAGTTAAACATTTTTTATGATTCTGTTTTTCTCCTTTCTTAGCATATCAATTATATTTATTTTTCTTATTTCTTATTTTTCTTTTTTTACTTTTTCTTGTGGTTGCCCTAGAGTTTGCAATTTATATTGGCAATATTCCAAGTCCACTTTCAAGTAATGCCATACTAATTCATGAAGAGTGCAAATATCCTCTAATAACAAAATATTTCTAGTTCATGCCTCCTGTCACTTGTATAATTAGTGTCATTTCACTTATGCATAAGCATACATAATTAAATACATTGTTGCTATTATTATTTTTGAACAAACTCTTATCTGTTTGATCAATTAAGAAAAGTAGAAGTTTTATTTTACTTTCATTTGTTCTCTCTCTGATGCTCTTCCTTTATTTATATAGAGCTGAGTTTCTGACTGATATCATGTTCCCTCTCTATAATGAACTTCTTTTAACATTTCTTCCAAAGCAAGTCCATTGGCAACACATTCACTGAATTTTTATTTGTCTGAGAAAGTCTATTTCTCCTTCACTTTTGAAGGATAATATCAGGATACAGAATGCTAGGTTGGTGATATTATTTCTTTCAACATGCCAAATATTTCACTCTAATCCCTTCTTGCTTTCATGGTTTCTGAGGAAAAATTGGATGTAATTTTTATATTTGTTTCTTTATAAGTAAGTTGTTTTTTCCCCTCTGACTTCTTTCAAGATTTTATCTTTATCTTTCGCATTCTTAAGTTTTTTGGCATTTCTCCTGCTGTCTGACGTTAATTTGAGGGAAATTGTCAGTTATTATTGAGTCAAATATTTCTTCTGTTCCTTTCTTTCTTTCTTTCTTTCTTTCTTTCTTTCTTTCTTTCTTTCTTTCTTTCTTTCTTTCTCTTTCTTCTTTCTCTCTTTCTTCTTCTAGTCTTCCCATTACAGATATGTTACACATTTTGTAGTTGTTCCACAGTTCTTGGATACTCTGTTCTGTTTTTTTTTTAGTCTTTTCTTTTTACTTTTCAGGTTTGGAAGTTTCTGTTGTCATATCTTTAAGCTTATGCATTCTTTCCTTGGCTGCCTCTGTCTACTAATGAGTTCATCACAGGCATTCTTCATTTATATTGCATTGTTTTTGTTTTTGTTTTCTGTAGAATTTCTTTATTATTTCTTAGAACTTTTCTCTCTCTGCTTACATTGTCCACCTGCTCTTGTATGTTGTCTTTTTTTTTTTTTTTCCACTAGAGCTCTTACTATATCAGTCATAGCCGTTTTAAATTCCTGGTCTCATAATTCCAATACTTTTGCCATCTCTGACTGTTGTCCTGGTACATCATATCACAAGTATCCTTATTAGTAAGAGGCAGAGGGAGACTGGATATAGCCAGAAGGGAATAGTAAACCCACACAGAGGAGAAGGCATTGTGAAGGCAGAGGTAGCGATTGCAGTGGTAGGTCCACAAGCCAACAATGCCAGCAGGCACCAGAAGCTGGAAGAGGCAAGAGAGAGACCTTCTGCTAGTAGCCACTAGAGGAAGCGCAGCCTTACCGACACCTTGATTTTCTCCCAGTGAGACTGATTTCAGTCTTCTAGACTCCTGAAATCTAAAAAATATATATTTTATTTCAAGCCACTGTGTTTGTGGTAATTTGTTACAGCAGCCATATGGAATTAATACAACATGTGTGGGGCGTGATCTGTCTCAACATGTGAGGGTGGTAAATCTCGCCATCGGAGGGACAACCACAAAACACATGTTAAATAGATGAGGAAGAGAGGGTATCTTCATCTTGTTTCTGATCTTTCATCTGTATTCACAAGGGATATTGGTTTTCTTTTCTCATGATGGATTTGTCTAATTTGGTGCCATGATAACACTGACCTCATAGAATGAATTATAAGTTTTTTTTCTCCTTTATTTTTTGAAAGTACTTGTGGACTATTGATATTAATTCTTCTTTAAATGTTTACTAAAATTCATCAGTGAAACCATCAGGGCATGAACTTTTCTTTGTGAGAAGATCTTGACTTACTAATTCAATTTATTTACTTGTTATAAAATATATTTCTTCAAATGGTTTTTCTCTCCCATTCCCTCTCTCCCTGGGACTGATATTATACATATGTTGTTATTCTCCATGGTGATCCACATATTTCTGCAGCTCTGTTTATTTCTTTACATTCTCTTTTCTTTTAGTATCTCAGACTGGAAGAGGAATAACTATAGATCTATCTCTTACTTTGAAAATTCTTTTCTCTGCAGCTCAAATCTGATATTGACCCCCTCTAGTGAATATTTAAATTTAAGTTATTTTTCTTCTCATCTCCAAACTCTCTATTTGGTTATGTTTTAAAACTTTTTTTAATCTTTTTATTGATATTCTCAATTTGGTGAGTCATCACTGTTGTACTTTCCTTTAATTTTTTAAAATATGATTTCCTTTAGTTCTTTTACATGTTTATAATAAGGGACTTAAGGTCTTTGTCTAATACATCAAACATCTGGACCTCCTCAAGAGAAGTATGTATTGGCTTCTTTCGGGGGGGGTCGTTTTTTTCCCATTTCTTTTCCTGCTTCATAATTTTTTTGTTAAACTTGAATATTTTAGGTAATATGATATGGGACTTTGGAAATCCTATTTTCTCGATTTTCTACTAGTTTTGTTGGAAGTGATTAGTTTGCTTAGTAAATTTTCTGGACTAATTCTATTATGCCATAGGCGCTGTGGTATGCAGCCACTGAAGTCTTGGTTTGGTTAGCTCAGTAGTCAGATAAAGATTGGTGATGAGACTTCCCTGGCAGTCCAATGGTTAAGACTCCATGTTCCCAATGCAGGGGGCCCAGGTTCGATCCCTGGTTAGGGAACTAAGATCCTGTGTGCCCTGCAGCCTAAAAAAAAAAAAGAAAAAAAGGAGAGGCTTCCTTAATTAGCTCGATCCTGCAAGTTTCCCGCCCTTTGCCAAGAGGCTGTGTGTGTGCTGGGGCAACAATTTCCACCACATCAGTTTAGAAGTCTGCTTGAGCTTCACTTCGTCCTTGTGCAGGGACACAGGTTGGGCCTGGGGAGTGAATGGTGCTGCCTAAGGTCTTTTCTGGGCTTACGTACAGCCCTCTGTGCATGTGTACATGGCCTCCTCTGGCCTTCTACCTCCACAGGAGTACGTTAGGGCTTTATAAAGCACCCTATAAACACTTTGTTTTCAGATTTTCTTTTTAAATGTTTGTCTTGTTTCTTGTTTGCCTTCACTAGTGTCATAGCTTGAGGCAATTTTTGGACTTTTAAAATAAGTGAAATAATAAATCACACAGTCTTTTTTAACTTCCTTCTTTCATTCAGTATAGGTTATCTAAGGTTTATTCAAGTTTTAACATGCATCAATATTTCATTCCTTTTTAGTGTTGAATAATATTCCATTGTGTGGATATAGCACATCTGTTTATTTATTAGTGTTGAACATTTGAGCTTAATCTCATTTTTTCACTGTAATGAATAGTGTAAAGAACATCTTTGTACGTTCTTTATGTGGACATATGTTTTCAGTTCTAAAAGTGGAATTGCTGGATCATAGGGTAATTCCATGTTTAATATTTTGAGGAAATGCCAAATTGTTTTAGGAACATTTACATTCTCAGGGCTCTAATTTCTCTGCTTCCTTATGAGCACTTGTTACAGTCTACTATTTTGATTATAGCAATTCTAGTAGGTGTGACATAGTATCTCTTTGTGGTTTCATTTGCATTTACCTAAGGACTAATGATGTTAATTATCATATCATGTGCTTGTTGCCTTTTGTGTATCTTCTTTGGAGAAATTTCTCTACAATTATTTTACCCATTTTCAGATTGGGTCATTCATCTTTTTTATTAATGAGTTCTAAGAGTTCTTTACATATTTAGGTACAAGATGTAGCAAGATAAAACTAGATACAAATCACTGATAAGGGACTATATATGATTTGTTCAGGCTGCTGCAATATTAAGTAATTGTTGCTGATTTGATTTTCGAGAAACACCTTGGAAATAGGGGTTTTCCTGTAGAGCAATCTCTGAATCAGGTCATATAATGAAAATCCCCTGTAAATGGGGATTTTCCAGAATGAAGCCCCAAGCCAGCACAAAAGTGACCCTGCTCTGGGAGCTGGCACCTTTTGAGGAACTTTTGTGGTGGTCTGCCCCCTCCAGTGGCTGCTGGCTTTTACAGCTACTGCAGTGGTGTAGCTGATGGTCTTCAAGGCTCAGTGTTTGTGAGAGGAGAATGGAAAGGGCCAAGCCACTGACCCTGCTGGTCTCAACAAGGTTCAGCACCTTTTCTTCAATTAATATTCCTCAGAATGTTGCAAGCCTTCAGTTAATTTCTAGAGATGGGAAAATTTTGATTTTGACTCTTTTTTGCCAACACTGCAGTATTTTATGGCGGTGTGGATTTACAGAGGTCCTCATTACCCAATTCCAGAATTTCTCCCAGATTGGAATTTGCTATTACAAACTGGTGTTAGGTAAGGTAATATAATTTAATCAGGAGAAAATAGCAAACTAGGCTATTTTCTATGTTGTAACTAATTTTGGCAAATCAAACACTCTTCTATGGTCAGAATTGTTGGTTTTCCTCAAATTTGCCAATCATAATCTAAAATGGTGTGAATTACAAAATGATTTGTGAGTGCAGAGCTAGCTATGTCACATGTGGACAAATTTATGGACATTATTATAAATTTTTTAAAAAACGTTCATTTATATACTCACTTTTGTTTGAATGGCTTAACTACTGACACATATTTTTCTAATTATGAAATATTCCAGCCTCCCCCAAAATACAGGGTACAATATGATAGATCATATACCATCACCTAGCTTAAGAAGTTAAATATTGCTAGTCCTTTTATTTCTATGATTTAAAAATCCTTTTAAAACCAGGTCCCTAGCTCAACAATCTTTTTCTGAAATTCTCTAGAAATTAAGAGATATTAGTTCCTATTCTAAGAAATAAACCCAAGCAGGAAAGAGAGCTGTGGTTAGTGATATTTTTTCTTAAAACTTGGAACAATTGATGACCAGAAACATTTTAGTTAATATTTCCAATCATTTATGAATTTCCAACATAAAATATTACACCAACAGTGATGATGGGTTTTCAGAAATTCTGCACAATTGAAAAGTAACAGTGCTTATATCCACATTTGCACATACTGAAAATATCATTTGGGTGAGCTTTTGATTTATGAGGGTAGAACAGAACTTCAAATGCATAACAAGAGTAAAATTCCTGCTACATCAGTCCATATCTGTTTTTAATATTATAGGAATTCATTTGAATATGTTGCTTTTGTTCTGTAATCCCCCAAACTAACATTTGTATCAAAGTTACCTGATGATATAACTATAGGACACTGTGTAATGAAAATGACTTTTTATAGTTCCATCCCTTCTCCAGGGAATTTCAAGAACTGCTGAATCAAGTAATGGTTTTAACTAGAAACACAAGTACTCACTCATTCCAAACAAATGAAAACCAAAGACATAATTACAGTTTTCACCATGGTGCTCTTTATACATAATCTATAAGAAAATTTTCTATCATTTTAACAAAAAGTATTTCTGCTAGTCACTTTTACATCATGGAGATTGCTGGCAATAATGAAAATAACATGTTGATTTCAGTCTTGTAATGTCATCATATTCATTCTTTTGCTTCATGAGAAACCTAAGATTTGATGAGTATCACATTTTTTTTTATAGACAGCTCATTACTGATGGAGCTGGAGCCTGTTATTTGGTTCTGCCCATTCAGACATTGGCAATGACTTTCTCTCAGTGGTTTCTTTGGCTTTTGAGTAGCCAATGGAAAAGGAACACATTTTTATTTTTTTTCACCTTATTCAAAATTATAGTCCCAGTGTGACTCTCCTTTATGAAACAAAGTAGGTCTGCTTGTAAATTCAAATAGCTGGGTTAGAACTAGTCTCTGAAGAGGATGAACCACAGAATTGGTAAACGTAGTGGTAGGGAAAGAAGGGAAAACTCTTCAGAGCAGAGACTCTTTAGAGGACAGAATCGCCAACAATCAGAATCTGTGGGTACTTACCTGAGTAGCATATTGATTCTCCTCTCTGTATTTGCAGAGGGGTGTGGGTTTCTGGGTCAACACTCAAACTAGATGGAGATACAGGGAACTTTCATTAAAGCCATCAATGACTTCCAAATTAACATCTTGCTCCTAGACCCCTTTCCTTGACCTCCAGATGCTCATATCCATTTTTCAACTTGATAATGGAGAATTAATCAAAGACATTTCAAACCTAACACTTTTAAAACTGAACCCCTGATTCCTGGTCATAAAATAAGGAGTGATTCATTATTCCTTTATTCCTCTTGCATTCCATATCCAATCCATCAGCTAATGCTACCAGCTCTGCTTTCTAAATATAGTCAGTATCCGACCATCTCTATTCACCTTCACTGCTACTACCTGAGTTCAGACCTACTAACAGGCCGCCATGCTGTCTCCTCTTCCCCTATTACCATCTGCTTTAAAAATAGTAACCAGGATGATGTTTTTGAGACCTGAGTGAGAGCATGTCTTTCTTATCCTAAAAACACTCTGATGGCTTCCCCTCTCGCTCAGCAAATTAGCTGAAGTGTTAACCATGACCCACAAGACCTTTCCAGACCTAGTCACTTGCTAATTCTTTGACCTCTTTCTCCCTCTCCTGGAGGCACTCTGGCCTCAGGCTCTCCCTCAGGCACATGAAACCAACCCCTATGTCAGGGTCTTTGCAAGTATTGTGAACTTTGCCCAGAATCTTCTTCTCCCAAATATCCATGTGGCCTTTGCTTTACTCCTCACAGGTCTCTGTTCAAATAGCACCTCACCACAGAAGCCTCCTCTGATGACTTTTGTGAAATGGGCTCATCTCCCCTGCTTCCTTATGCGTCTTAGCCCACTTCATTTTTCTCCATAGCAATTATTATTCCCTTACATAAACTATTTATCTGAATATAAGTTGTAATGATTGTAAAATACATGGTTATTTTACACATCACTGCCAAATAAAAAGTGAAATAATTCTTTCTTCATTTAGAATTCTTATTTTGACTATACTAAAAGAACTATTTTAGACTTAATTAAGCATAGATATTTATCACCTAACCACCCTTCTACATACAAAAAAAGGAAAAGTACAATAAAAGAAACTGAGTTATTTAAAACTTCTTCACATTAAGAAACGAGTTGTCATATCCATGTTTTTCTACACTATCATCCTATAAACATTCAAGAGTTTTTGTCGTTTAGCATTTCTCAAAATAATGCTCCACTATTGGTTGTTTATTTTTTTTAATTTTCTTCTTAGCTAATGATATCTATTATAGTTTCGATATATTTTTTTCCTTTTTTGACTGAAGTCAAATGCCTGAATCTGTCCCTGTAGACTCATTACTCTGAATAATTGTTTATCTACTCCAAGGAATTTGGCAATATTTTCTGCACGTGGGAAGACCGCTTCACCAAGGTACCATGGTGATTTTGCTCGAGTCCATAGGCATGCGTGCAAAGGCTTTCACTACACTTTATCTGAGTGTGGGCAGAATCCCTATGACATATCAGGAGTGAGAGAGGGGTGAGATTTCTGATGAGCTGCCCCAAAGTCACCCCCACTGCCTCCTTCGTTCCTCTGGGTGCCACCATGGGCAGTTCTCACTGCCTCACTGGTTTCTGCTCCACCTCTTCAAGGTATAGCAGTAGACTATAACCGCTCAACTGAATTCTACAATGTCCTCTGGGAGTCAGGATGTCCCACAAATCATGTGGGATTATCTTCTGGCCTCTTCAGTTTTGCTGTTGCATTTTTTGGCTCATAGGACAAGGACCTCAGGGAGCTTGCACTTCTGCCTGCCCTTCCTTTTACTGTCTTCATAAGCAGTGAAGTGTCTGAACCTAAAAGTGGCTCAAACCTTTACTGGCCGAATCTGACCTGGGCTTCAGCCTTGCCTCATATCGTGAGTCTGACAATGCCTCCAATTGGATTGCCTGATTTGAATGAATCCAACGTCTGTTGCTCACATCTCAGCTGGAAGAAAATCGCAAGACAATCTTCATTTATATGTTGGTGTCTACCTTTTCTCAGTCATATAAAGCACGTGGTTATTGCACTGTAAGAAAATAAAGAACTCAGGAGAATATCAGTGTTCTGCAATTTTTAAAATATTTGTTTAATATATAATGTATGCCTGATGCTCTATACCTGTGTATAAATAACTCTAATTTCAGTGTCATGTCATAATAGTTTTACATGGCAAATACACTCAACATGGACGTAATTTGCAGAATTCTATTGAAATGTTGAAAATATGAAAGCCTATAATTAAATGACATATCACAAATGCCACCTAGACAACAGTGAATGTAAGGTGCATGTTGATGCAAAGATTTTTAACACATGAAACATGATAGTACATCTTAGAATTGTCAAAATGAGGTGTCAATTTGGTTTTTTTTTTTTATTTAATGGCCATCTCCCACCCCAGAAATGTAAATTTTGTGAAGGGAGGGACTTTATGAGTTGATTCGCTACTCATATCTCCAAAGCCTAGAGTGCTGATGACATATAGCATGCCATCAAAAATTAATTACGGAAGGAAGGCAGGGTGGGCTCTGTTTAGCAATCTTGTTGGACTACAAGTAACAGGAAGTTGTGTTCCTTTTACCTTCAGTTGATCCCCGGATACTTCTTGGTAAATGATAGGTAACTAACAACTTAATAAAACTCAACTGCAAACAAGATTGAATAGAAAATACAAATCAAAGTACCTTTGGGGGCTTCCCTGGTGGCACAGTGGTTAAGAATCCGCCTGCCAATGCAGGGGACATGGGTTCGAGTCCTGGTCCAGGAAGATCCCACATGCCGCGGAGCAACTAAGCCCATGTGCCACAACTGCTGAGCCTGCACTCTAGAGCCTGCGAGCCACAACTACTGAGCCCACATGCCACAACTACTGAAGCCCACACACCTAGAGTCCATGCTCCACAACAAGAGAAGCCACCGCAATGTGAAGCCCGTGCACCACAACAAAGAGTAGTCCCCACTCGCTGCAAGTAGAGAAAGCCCGTGCACAGCAACAAAGACCCAACACAGCCAAAAATAAATAAATAAATTTATATTTTAAAAAAAGTTACCTTTGAAAGACCAATATAGGAAGGGAATACCATGTTTAAGATAACAGAAACAAAGATAAAAGAAGATTCACCTTATTTCTATTGCCATCTATCTTGCAGACCCAAATTTCTCTGCCTTTCATGACTACACTAAACGATCCTCAGGTTCATTCAGGTCACTCTTCTCACAGACTTCATAATTCAAATTTCATTTCCAGAATAAAATAACGTTTTATGTGTTTCATCTTATCCCTGTAGTACTTTCCTTTCTTCTTTTGCAACATTCATAGACTTCTTATTGTCACTAAGTGTTCATTTTCTGCAGAAATTGGCTCGTGCTGCATGTTAAAATGGGGTATTGAATTCCTTTGCATACACATCTTTACAAGTAAGACATAGATACAACTGTGGGCAGAAATGTGCCAATCGAAACATGCAGTTTGACATACTTGTAATAAATGCGTTTGTATTTATGTGTAAGGACTTATTTAGAAATGGCACAACTAGGAAGTACTTAACCTTTGAACAATCCAGCTGAGTTAAAAGAGATTTGGGCGGCCTATAAAATTTATTTGAATGTTAACTGTATAGATTTGAGTTGAAAGAAAAGGGAGGAGTGAACTTTGTGAGAACATAATGAAATTTTATTGTTCTCTACTGTGGGATCTGTTTGCGCTTTCTCTTTATTTCCTCTTGTTTCCTGAGGCAGAAGTGCAGGGGTGCTTCTTGAAGACGTCCAATGGTGAGGGAAAGAAGCCCAGACAATTTAGAATGGACAAAAGGGAGGATAGGAAGGAAATTATACACAAATATTCTGACTCTTTAAAGATCAATGTTTTCAGTTTTCTAGTCTTTTCATGCACTACAAGAGCTCTATTCCTTTCTGTAGAACTTCCGTGTGATTAATGTTACAACTCCTCTTAAGTGATGAAGTGCCTAGGATTCCAATGACTTCCCAGATCCTGTGTAGAATACTGGCTAAATAATAATAACTAGAAATACAGGATGCTTATCATACATACATATATGTACCATGATATCATATACGTATATTGCCAATACTAGCAGCCACTGATAAATATCTTTTGATGAGGATAAAATGTCTTAATTTAAAGCATTTTGTTTTCGTGTCTATTTTATATTGAACAAAACTATCAACCCAGGGATATGAAAATTGGCACCAATTGCATTAAATATTCTAATGCAATTTCACCTCCCAATTAATTTCACCTAAATTATGCTTTTGCTCCAAATATTAAGTTCCAGAGGATCTTATACCAGATCACTCTTGTAAACTATCCTCTCGACTATAATTGCATGAACGAATACTGAGTCTGTTTGAATACTTTAAAACCGTATTGTTTTGAAAGTAAGCAATTATAGGCTATTTCCTGTATGTTGATAATTATTCATTTGTATAAAAATATTGCAATGTTTCTTTGGTTTGGTCATGAAATCTCATTATAATGTTCACACTTCACAAATTTTATTGTATAAAAATGAGTCTTGGAATTTGAAAATAGAAATTGTGAAATAGGAAAAAAACATACAGAATATGTAGAAAAAAGGGTAAAAGAAATGTAATAATGAGTCAAAGTAGTGCCCTTTCTCATTCTCCCCTTTTCATGCCAGCAACATTAAGATCCAGTGAATAAGGGGCACACATTCATAGCAGCAGCCCAGAATTTTCGGGAGACAGGCCTGATGTAAAAATTTTAAAAAGATATTTGGGTTTTTACAAAGTGTGTTTTGTTTGCATGTGTTTGTGTTTTTTGTGTTTTCATATGAAAATATATGTGTGCATTTAGATTTTTACATTATATACTTTGTTGTATAATACATATTTGAATCTTTGTGATATAAATAACATATGTAGCATCCATATATAATTTGAAAAAAAATTGTGACATTTACATTCAGTTGTCCATAAGAGGACATGAAGCTCAAATAATTAATTACTTTTGGTCCACAAGCTTTCCACCTTGAGAATTTAATGTTTTGACAAAAATCCTGTGGACTACAAGAGTTTTCAAAATTTCTCACACAAGATTTTCCAGAAAAAATAGACCTGAGTGTTTATCAACAAGAGATTATACATATTCTATATATATGTTAAAATGCCATGTGCCTTATAAAAGCGTTTCCTTATTTTAAAATGGCACTGTATATGTTTGTGGGTGTTTGTATCCATACACACCTGCTTAAAATGTAAAAATGATTTCACATATTATAGGTATATTTAAGCTTTTACACATTAATTTTGCATATGGACTTCTATAATTACTTGTATGTTGTTATATGTGACAATATCAAAAATGAACATAAGCTAAAGCAAACTATTGACCTAAAAATTCTATATGTAGTATAATAAGTAATCAGCTTAATTATTTATATTATTATAATTTATATTATAGAAATACAAATTATTTATATTATAGAAATATAAATATTTATTTAACTAACATTTGTTGAATACCAGCTTAGTATGGGCAATTGATAGATATTAGAGAAGCAAAGATGAACAAGATATGGTTCTAGAGCTAATCACAATCTGTATATCTGAGAAGTTCTTTGGGGACATCGACAGTGCTTCTAGAAAATTTGTGCTTACTATAAGGGAGCACATTTCTGATTGCCAGGAAAAACAAGGCAGCTGCAAAGCTCACTGTATAAATGCATGGACCATCCTAGGAGAGAGAGCTTCATCACATGCTCCACCGAGGTATGTGCCCAGTCAACCGAAGAACCACTGGAACAATCGCACTATGCCAAGGGTGGCCAATTTAGGGTACAGAACTCTTAAGAAGATCATCCAGCTTCCCTTAAATGACCATTAATTTTACACCTTTTGCCAATTAATTGAACTTACGAAACTCCCTGTCTCACTCTGAGCAATTAAACTCATCTTGGCCGATTCCTATTTTGTTTTTTAAGTGATCATATCCAATTGTCGAATATGAATCTGTATAACCACATTACAACTGGGTCAGTAAATGTATTCATTCATTCTTAATTCAAACAAAATGAGTCCCTATTATCTACTCTTAAACATCTTGCTCTTTTTCTTCATAGCATGAGTTGAAATGTTGTGTTTATTTGGTGATTGTATTTAAACAAATATACACCATTTAAAATATAAGCTCAGTGAGTACAGAGATCACGTATCTTTCTTACTGTTCTATTTTCATTGCCCATCTCTATGCATGTTATACAGAAAAGACGGAATAGCTCTCTGTTCAATAAATGAGTTCAATGTACGTTTATTTTTCACTTGCTGCATGTTAATTTCTGTTGGTTTACAGAAATGAATAAGACCAAGGTAAATGTGTCAAGGAGCTCATGTTCTATAAATCAGTGTGGTCAGTGCAATCATAGATTGCTTTACCAAACATTATGGTAGCACAGAAGAGGGACTAACTTGACTTTATATTGTAGTAAGCTACCCTCAGAAAATGGTTCATTTTTAATGTATACAAAAATATATAATAGTCCAATCAAATAAGAGTAACCAAATGGACAACCAGAAAAGTGTAAAGTATGACTCATTCCAAAATTCCCCATTGCTGACAACTGAAAGTACAAAACACCAGAGTTACTGGAAATGAAAAAGAACATGGTTCTTTTTGTGTGTATTTTGGTTACTGTTTCTATAATATGTAATCTAGAGCAGTGATAAATGGTGGTCTTAACAAGAACACATGAGAGGACTTCTGAGAGGATAGTATAGTAAATGTATCTGAGGACTCAGTTCTTCAGTGTTTCATTAAATGTACAAAAAAGCTTCTGGAAAGTTAAAAATCCCTTACAGAACCCAAAACTAATGGCAACCATTGAGAATGTTCCTGAAATCATAAGGCATTCCACACCTATGGGATTTGTTAAAATACATAACCAAGAGGACAACTAAAATTTTTCACTTTTCCAAAACCAAACGTTGGTTGTAAAAAGATCTGAAGCATAGTTCTACCCCTTACCCATCCACATTAAGAGGATACGAACAAGCTGTGTGACATTGGAGGAGTGGACTAACAGGGTCAACCACACGCTGAGGCAGACCACCGGGGATGGGGCGGTCGCACCTAGCATTAAGGAGAAGTGACTTGGTCATAAATAGGAGACAAACCTGGCTGTCTTACAGCCCTAACCTTACCTTGACTGTAGAACTAACCAGGAGCAGAATATATAACCCCCATCACCAAACTCAAGGAATATATGCTTCAGTTAAGTCTGTGTTTCAAGTGGACTGTCTCCTGATGGACTACCGCATTTATGGAGAGAAAATATAGAAGAAATACTAAAACCTCTTTTTAAAAGTCCATACCGAAAACTAAATAGGAGATGGCAGGTAGGGTAATCAAGCCATGTGGTAGCTGCCATAAAGATATGTAGAAAAAACACAATAGAATAGAAATTTCAAAAATAAGCCCACATATACATGGTCAAATGATTTTTGACAAGGATGCCAAGACCATTCAATGGGATAAAGGACAATCTTTTCAAAAAATGATGGTTAGAAGACTGGATATCCACTGCAAAACAATGATGAGTTACCCATACCTCACACTGTGAAAGTGAACTCAAAATGTATCAAGATCTAAACATGAGAGCTAACATTATAAAACTCTTTGAAGAAAACATAGGGGAAAATCTTCTTCACACTGGATTAGGTGATGATTTTTACGATACAATACCAAAAGCATGAGCAACAAAAATAAAATAGGTAAATTGGACTACATCAAAATTAAAACCTCAGCATCAGAGGACACTTTTAAGAGAATAAAAAGGCAACCCACATAATGGGAGAAAATATTTGGAACTCTTACAACTCATAAGGAATAAATGTCTTGCATACATAAGGAATTCCTAAAACTCAGCATCAAAACAAACAGCTCAATTCAAAAATGGACAAAGGATTGGCATAGACATTTCTACAGAGAAGGTATACAAATGGCCAATAAGCACATGAAAAGACACTCAACAATATTAATCATTAGGAAAATGCAAATCAAAACCATAATGAGATACTACCTTACACCATTAGAGTAGCCATTATCCAAAAAGCCAAAAATAACACGTTAGCTAGAATTTGGAGAAATCGGAACACTTGTGCATTGCTTGTGGGAATATACAATAGTACAGGCACAATGGAAGACATAATAGCAGTTCCTCAAAAAATAAACATAGACTTGCCATATAATCCAGCAATTCCACTTCTAGGTATTTACCCAAAATAATTGAAAGTAAGGATTCAAACAGAGATTTGTACACGAATGTTTATAATAGAAATATTCACAATAAACAAAAGGTTTGTCAGCAAATGATGGGAAAACCACTGTGGTATATACATACAAGGGAATATTATTCAGTCTTCCAAATTAATGACATTCTAATACATGTTACAGCACAGATGAACCTTGAAAACATTATGCTAAGTGAAATAAGCCAGACACAAAGGGTCAAATATTGTATGATTCCACTTTTATGGGGTATTGAGAATAGGCAAGTTTAAAAAGATCGGAAGTAGAACTGTAGTTGCCAGGAGCTGAACGGAGATGAGAACAGGGAATTATTGTTTAATAGGTACAAAGTTTCAGGTTGTGATGATAGAAGAGTTCTGGAAATGGATAGTGGTGATGGTTGCATAACAATGCAAATGTACTGGGCTTCCCTGGTGGCGCAGTGGTTGCGCGTCCGCCTGCCGATGCGGGGGAACCGGGTTCGCGCCCCTGTCTGGGAGGATCCCACATGCCGCGGAGCAGCTGGGCCCGTGAGCCATGGCCGCCGGGCCTGCGCGTCCAGAGCCTGTGCTCCGCAACGGGAGAGGCCACAACGGTGAGAGGCCCGCGTACCGCAAAAAAAAAAAAAAAAAGAAAAAGAAAAATAACAATGCAAATGTACTTAATATCAGTGAATTTGCACTGAAATAGTTTTAAAATGGTAATTTGCATGTTATGTATATCACAATTGATAAAAATGCCCATTGTGCAAAAACAAGGAAAGTCTGAGAAACTGTCAAAGAGAGGAGGAGACAAAAGAGACATGACACCTAAATATAGTGTGATAACCTGGATGAAATCCTCAAGCATACAAAAAAATCAAAACGAAATAAATCTGAATAAAATATACTCTGGTTTATAATAATCTATCAAAATTAGCTCATTCATTATGAAAAATTTGCCATACTAATGTAAGATATTAATGGTAAGGGGAGGGCTTCTCTAGTGGCACAGTGGTTAAGAATCTGCCTGCCAATTCAAGGAACACGGGTTCAAGCCCTGGTCTGGGAAGATCCCACATGCCAAAGAGCAACAAAGCCCGTGAGCCACAGCTACTGAACCTGCACTCTAGAGCCTGTGAGCCACAACTGCTGAGCCCATGTGCCACAACTACTGAAGCCCGCGCACCTAGAGCCCGCGCTCTGCAACAAGAGAAGCCACTGCAGTGAGAAGCCCGCGCACCGCAACAGAGTAGCCCCTGCTCGCCGCAACTAGAGAAAGCCCACGGACAGAACGAAGATGCAATATAGCCAAAGATAAATAAATAAATAAATATTTTAAAAAATAGTAAGGGGAACTTTGTGTGGGGTATGAGAAACCTGTACTAGTTTTGCAAACTCTTCTGTAAGTCTAAAACTACTCTATAATAAAAAGTTTATTAAATTTTTTTAAGTAAATAAGGGGGGAACAAAACAAAATATCATAGAAGTCAATCCCATTCTGAGAACATACTTGAAGATTTAAGAAGATGACTGTAATCCTTAGGGAACATTTTAAAAGATACCTTTATAACAATAATACAAAAATTATTTCTTAATAGCAGAACTTGAATTATTATTAGAAATAGTAAAATTATAACACTAAAGCAGTAGAAATTCAGAGTATGGAAACCACATTTGTACTCAAGGAACTAGATGGTATGTATGAAAAAAATACACTTAACAATAATCAAACGACCAAAATGGAAGGCAAGGAATAAAAAATAATTCTCTGAAAAATAGGAGGCTCATAGAACAAAGTTTAAAAATATTAATCCGGAAAGTTATTGCAAAGTTAAGCTTCTCTGTAGGCAATTCCACTCAACCCAAGAAAAATTTGCCACAGGGAGAGAAAAGAGTTAAAGCAGCAGGGCTGAGATCTATTTACTCCTTTTACTGGGGGACTCCCCTAGGGAAAAAGGGAAAGAAAGTGAACTGGTCTATATTTGCCAATTGGAATAATTACATTTGCTCTAGAAAATATATTATATTCAGAATAACCTTAGCAAATTGTCCCTAGCTAAAGGAATACTTAATGGCAAATAAACTCAGAATCCACGATTTTATGAGGCAAGTTTCTCTGGGGAATGTTTCATTTCTTTGAAGCTAAAGTGTGTCTTGTATACAGCATTTGGTTGTATTTTACTTTATGTCCAGTCTAAAAATTCTGCCTTTTGATCAAAGTGTTTACTCCACTCTCATTCTCTCATTTAATGGAATTCTAGATATGGTTGGATTTACTTGTACTTTTTTACTATTAGCTTTATATTTGTCCCATCTCTTTTTTGTTCATCTGCTACTCTTTTACTTACTTGTTTTGTGTTAGAGACATTTTTAATGTAATTTTAAATTCTTTTATTGATCTTTTAACCATTTTTTCATTTATTTTCTTAGTGTTTTTTCTCAGAATTACATTTCATATCTTAACTTCCCAAAATCTACTTCACATTAATATTGACTTAATTCTGATAAAATATAGCAGTGGTGTTGCAATATAGCCCTGTTTCCCTCTCCTGTCTTTTGTGCTATTGCTACATAATAAATATAGATTACATCTATATTTGTTGTAAACCCAACAGTATAACATTATAATTACTGCTTTATACAATCTTATATTTAATGAAAAAGGATATATATACCCATATATAAATATAAAACATTTATACACACACAATTTTATATTTACCTACTTGCTACCATGTCTGATCATCTTCATTCTTCCTTGCATATTTAAGTTACCACCTGGTATCATTTTTTTAAGCCTGCAGAACTTCCTTTGTATTTTTAGTAGAGCAGGTCAGCTAGTAATGAATTCTCACAAATTCTGTTTATCTAGTAATATATTTATTTCTTTTTCTTTTTTATTCTGATAAAGCATATATTACATAAAATGTACCATTTTAACTATATTAAGGTATATCATTTAGGGGTATTAAGTATATTCATAATGTTTGGTAACCAGCACCAATATTTCCAAAATTTTTATCATCTCAAACAGAAACACTGTACCCATGAAACAGCTCTCCATTCTCTCCTCTCTGAACTCCTGGTAATCTCTATTCTTCTTTCTGTCTCTATGAATTTGCTTATTCTAGATACCTCTTTTTGAAGAAATGTCTACTCAAGTCCTTTGCTCATTTTTTAGTTGTGTTGTTTCATTGTTACTGAGTTTTAGGAGTTCTCTATATATTCTGTTCATTAATTCCTTATTCGATAGATGATGTACAAATATTTTCTCCCATTCTGTGGGTTGCCTTTTTCACTCACTTCATAGTGCCCTTTGATAAACAACCATTTTAGTTTTAATAAAGTCCAATTTATCTATTTGATCTTTTGTTACCTGTGCTTTTGTGTCATACCCATAAAATCTTTGCCACATCCAATATCGTAAAGCTTTTTTCCTATGTTTTCTTCTGAGAGTTTTATATTTTTAAGTCTTACGTTTAGGTCTTTGATCCATTTTTAGTTAATTTTTGTATATGGTCTAAGGTATCATTCCAACTTCACTCTTTTCTGTTTGAATATCTGGTTTTCCTAGCACCATTCACTGAAAAGACTGTCCTTTCCCCACTGAATGGTCTTGGCACTCTTGTGAAATAACAATTGATTATGTATCTTAAGATTTATTTCTGAGTTCTCTATTCTATTTCGTTAGTCTGTACATCTGTCCTTTTGCCAGTACCACCTTTTATTGAGTACTGAAGCTTTACAGTAAATTTTGAAATCAGGAAGTGTGACTCCTCCAAGTTTGTTCTTTCTCAAGATTGTTTTGACTATTTGGGGCCCTGTGAGAGTCTATAAGAATTTTAGGATAGGTTTTTTTTTTTATTTCCATAAAAGAAACAATTATGGTATTGATAAAGATTAGGTTGAATCTGTGAATCTCTTTGGGCAATACTTTCATCTAAAAAACGCTGTCTTACTATTCATGAACATGGGATGTCTTTCCATTTATGTATCTTCTTTAATTTCCTTCAACAATGTTTTGTAGTTTCCAATGTGCAAGTCTTCTATCTCCTTGGTTAGATTTATTCCTAATTAACTGATTATTTTGTCTTTCTCTGCCTGGCTTATTTCACCTAGCATAATGTCCTCCATGTTCACCCATGTTGTTGCAAATGGCAGGATTTTATTCTTTTTAAAGCTGAATAATATTCCATTACTGTATATTTATAATCACCTTTTCTTGATCCATTCATCCATTGACAGACACATAGATTGTTTCCATACCTTGGCTAATGTGACAATGCTACAATGAACATGGGAGGGCAGAGATTACTTTGAGGCAATTGTTTCATTCTCTTTGGATATATACTCAGAAGTGGGATTGCTGGATCATATGGTAGTTCTATCTTTAATTTCTAGAGGAAACTCCATGCTGTTTTCTATACTGGCTATATCAGTTTATACTTCAGTGACAGTGTGCAAGAGTTCCTTTCTCTGCATATCTTAGCCAACACTTGTCTGTTTTCTTTTTGATAAAAGCCATCTTAACAGGTGTGAGTTGATATCTCATGGTGGTTTTGGTTTGCATTTCCCTGATGATCAGTGATATTGAGCACTTTTTCATGTATCTGTTGGCCATTTGTATGTCTTCTTTTTTAAAATTTATTTATTTATTTATTTTTGTCTGCGTGGGGTCTTTGTTGCTGTGCACGGGCTTTCTCTAGTTGTGGTGAGTGGGGGCTACTCTTCTTTGTGGCACGTGGGCTTCTCATTGCGATGGCTTCCCTTGTTGCGGAGCACAGGCCCTAGGCATGCAGGCTTCAGTAGTTGTGGCATGCAGGCTCAGTAGTTGTGGTGCATGCACTTAGTTGCTCCGCGGCATGTGGGATCTTCCCAAACAAGGGGTCGAACCCATGTCCCCTGCATTGGCAGGCAGATTCTTAACCACTGCACCACCAGGGAAGTCCCTGTATGTCTTCTTTGGAAAACTTTCTATTCAAGTCTTTTACCCATTTTTAATTGGGTTATTTGGAGTTTTTACTGTTGTTCCTGTTATTGAGTTATATGAATTCCTTGTATATTTTGGATATTAACTCTTTATCAGATATGTGGTTTGAAAATATTTTCTCCCATTCCATAGATTGCCTTTTCATTTTGTTGATGGTTTCCCTTGCTGAACAGAAGCTCATTAGTTTGATGTAGTCCTACTTGTTTATTTTTGCTCTGTTGCATTTGCTTATGGTGTCAAATCTAAAAATCATTGCCAAGGCCAATGTTGAAGGGCTTATCCCTCCGTTTTCTTCTAGAAATTTTACAGTTTCAGGTCTCAGATTCAAGTCTTTAATACATTTCAAACTGATTTTTGTGAATGATATAAGATAGGGTTCCAGTATCATTCTTCAGCAGGTGGCGGTCCAGTTTTCCTAACACCATTTATTGAAGAGACTATTCTCTCACCGGTGTATATTCTTGGCTCCCTTGGAGAAAATTAATTAATCATATGTTGTTTTCTGTATCTTGAAGCTCTGTTTTGGGGTTTACACTCTTAGGGCTGTATTGTCTTCTTGTTTTCTTTCAAAAATTTCTCCCCAATTTCTCTGTCCTCTTAAACTGAGTCCAATTACGCACAGGTTAGACCATGCTAAATGCAAATTCATTTGCCAATGTGTTTTGGGAACTCTTTGCTGCAGTATATATAGATCCATCTCTTTTCCTTTAAATGATAGCTAGTGTTGAATAGTGTTTTTTTTTGTTTTTTTTTTTTTTGTGGTATGCAGGCCTCCCCCTGCCGCGGCCTCTCCCGTCGCAGAGCACAGGCTCCGGACGCGCAGGCCCAGCGGCCAGGGCCCACGGGCCCAGCCGCTCCGCGGCATGCGGGATCCCCCCAGAGCGGGGCGCGAACCCGGTTCCCCTGCATCGGCAGGCGGACGCACAACCACCACGCCACCAGGAAAGCCCCTGTTGAATAGTATTTTAGTACCGTAAGTGATACATAATCTTTTCCCTGTTGAAATATATTTCTAATTTTTCCCTTTTCCAAAGAAAGCATTAAAAGCAAATGTTGTAAATTGTTGTACCTATATGCTATTGATCTCACACAGCTACTTAGTATTGTTTAGGTGAAAGATAAGTACACAAAATTTTGCTAGCAAAATCTGTTTGCATTTCAAAAATGCTTCACTACACTACATTCCCAAAAAGTGTATATTAAAGTATCCATTTGACTATACTCCCGGCAGCACTTGACAATATCAATTTTTAGTTTTGTGATTCGGATTAAAAACAGGGTTTCATTATTGTTTCATTTTACATTCCCTGTCTACAAGTAAGCTTGACATTTTATTTATGTTAACCCTCTAAATGTATGTTTATATTCTTTGTCCATGTTTCATGTATTTTTTTCTTTTAGATTTATAAGTGCCCCATATATACTGTGACTTTTAATTATTTTACTGTTCTAAACATTGCAAATACTTTTCCTAAGACAAGATGGTCATTTATTTTTTAAGCTTTGATTATTGTACCATTTTATATATGGAAGTTTTTGCTTTACTTACTTTTGTGGTCAACCTAGGGAGGTAGTGAAGACTAGTGACTAAGAAAAAAATTCTAGATCAGACTAACTGCATTCAATTTCTAGTGTCATTGTCCAAGTTGGAGAAGTGTTAGTATAAAATATCTGAGAAAACTGCTCCTATTGCCATGAGAGTAAATATTCATAAGCAAGACACAAAACCAAGATGCTATAAACAATAATAGTGAGAAGAACAGTGAAATCTTGCTATAGTTTAGATGCATTACAAGTATTGATCTACTTAAGCCTCAGCAAAACCCTGAAGTATAGTATCATTTCCATTTCACAGATCACCCTTTATTCAAATTCTTCATAGCTTTTTTAAAATTAATTTTTTATGGTTTGATCTAAATTTTTGGTCCAAAAGATAGCCAAATTTCCCAGCAGCATTTATTATAGTTTTTCGTTTCTGCCATTAATTTGAATACCCTTTTGTCATACTTGGGTCCATTTTAATACTGTCTATAATGTTTCATTGAATTTCTATTTATTCCTATATCAATGCCTTACTAATTTAATTACCCTGGTTTTATAATATATTTTTAATCTGTTGGAACAAGTCCATCATTTTTGTTATTTCTCAATTTTTTAAACAATTGCCATGAATTTTTTCTCCAGATGAAGGTTGGAATTTGCTTGTCAGTTGCATTAAAAAGATTTCTGGGGCTTCCCTGGTGGCGCAGTGGTTGCGTGTCCGCCTGCCGATGCAGGGGAACCGGGTTCGCGCCCCGGTCTGTGAGCGTCCCACATGCCGCGGAGCGGCTGGGCCCGTGAGCCATGGCCGCTAAGCCTGCGCGTCCGGAGCCTGTGCTCCGCAACGGGAGAGGCCACAGCAGAGGGAGGCCCGCATACCACAAAAAAAAAAAAAGATTTCTGTTTGAATTTAATTGAGATTGACTCAATTTATAGATTATCTTGAGCATTGAAGACTTTTCAATATTAAATCATTTTTTCTAATAAAGCATGCCTCTAAATTATTTTATTTATCATATTCTTTAAAATCATGTATACGTTGCTTTAGATGTTTTTTGAACAATTTTAATCAAGTTTATCTACAGGTATTTTGTAGTTTGTATTGCTCTGATAAATCAGATCTTCTATACATAGATTTTCTACTATTTCTGGAGAAACTGAAATTTTAACATTGAATTCTATTGGGATTCCTCACTGATCTCTTGTATTCTAATAGATTTTCAGTCTTTCCTTTTAGAGTTTTCATTCCTTTAGAGTATCCTATCATATGGTCCAACATAGAGACAGTGTATTATTTTCATTCTAATTTTCGCATCGTAATTTTTCTTTTTTCTTACCATACTGCCTTATCTAGGACATCCACTTCAATTTTGACTAATATTAGTGACAATAATGTCCTTATGTTTCTCTTTTTTATTTAAAAATATTTTTAATTTTAACTTTACATATGACTTTGATGATGACTTTATGGCAATTTTACTCAAATTAAAGATGTTCCCTTCTATTTTTACTGTTAAGAGTGCTCATCTTGGAGGGGAATTAAACTAAATCACTGGCCTTTTTGTATATATTAATATTAGTATTTTACCTTTTAACCTGTCATGTCCTGTAAAATAAATCGCTAACTTGAATTACTTTTTGTTTCTAGCAAAGGTTACACATTCTTAATAAAATCATGTTTAATTTCTGCAGCTATTTATCACATTACTTATATTAGTTGTCACTCTTGATTAGACAGAATATAACCATATCTCAGAAAATAAATAGATAATAATAGTGAAAATTAATTTTTTATTTATCTTTTTCTTCTGATTTACTCTGTTATTTTGTTTTCTGCCTCAGTCTATTTTTGCATAAATAGCAACCTAGGTAAATGTGCTGAGATGTGTAACATAGATTTTTTAAGAGCTGTATTCAGATATCATTAGACAATATTTCGGGTCCTCCAGTGTTGCAAATTTTCAGTAAGAGAGGTAATTTTTTTCCTTTAAAGGTAAGGTTACAAAGTGTTTCTGATCCTATTTAGGAGTGAAAGAATCCTTACTAGGATTTTTTTTTGTTTCCTCCTTTTCTTATTTCTCCCTCCCTTACTTCCCCCTTACTTCATTCTTTCCTCCCTCCCTTCCTTCCTTCCTTCCTTCCTCCTTTCTTCATTCCCTTTCTCTGTCCCTGTCCCTCCATTATTTATTTTCCCAAGGTAATGGTGAATTTACCTTGAATGGATAGCACTCTATCCTCGAGTTCTTATTGTTACTAGTGGAATGTATTTTCTTGACAAAAGGCCAAGAAAATAGGTATGAACGTGCAGTCTGTGATGATGGGGTAGAATTCATCCAACTGGCCCATTGGAACCAATGGAACAGGAGCAGTTTATAAACATCTGAGCTAAGCATCCACAGAGAAGCAATATTTTTCTGAATGAGATAATTTTACTAAACAAATTGTAACATACTAGGCTGTATGTATTAAGCACTGTACTAAGCAGTAGGGACACCAAGGAGAAAAAGGCTCAAGTCAGATAAATCACAGCAAGATCCTTTTTGACCCACCTCCTAAAGAAATGGAAATAAAAACAAAAATCAACAAATGAGACCTAAGGAAACTTAAAAGCTTTTGCACAGCAAAGGAAACTATAAACAAGATGAAAAGACAACCCTCAGAATGAGAGAAAATATTTGCAAATGAAGCAACTGACAAAGGATTAATCTCCAAAAT
>NC_041225.1:21820449-21841802 GCF_002837175.3 Physeter macrocephalus
TATATACAATGGAATATTACTCAGCCATAAAAAGAAACGAAATTGAGTTATTTGTAGTGAGGTGGATGGACCTAGAGTCTGTCCTACAGAATGAAGTAAGTCAGAAAGAGAAAAACAAATACTGCATGCTAACACATATATATGGAATCTAAAAATTTTTAAAAAAATGGTTCTGAAGAACCTAGGGGCCGGACAGGATAAAAGATGCAGACGTAGAGAATGGACTTGAGGACACGGGGAATGGGAAGGGTAAACTGGGACGAAGTGAGGGTGGCATGGACATATATACACTACCAAATGTAAAATAGATAGCTAGTGGGAAGCAGCCGCATAGCACAGCGAGATCAGCTCGGTGCTTTGTGACCACCTAGAGCGGTGGGATAGGGAGGGTGGGAGGGAGACGCAAGAGGGAGGGGATATGGGGATATATGTATATATATAGCTGCTTCACTTTGTTATACAACAGCAACTAACACAACAATGTAAAGCAATTAAACTCCAATAAAGATGTTAAAAAAATAAAAAAGACTCAAGTCAGGTACTCAAAGGTCTATCAGCTTTTTAGGGAGGCTGTACATGTAGTCAGAGAATAATTACAGGGTAGAAAGTATAGATGTATGTAGAAAATGACTTTGGTGTAAAACTAAAGGTGATGCTACCTGTGGAAGTTAAGAAAGTTTCCACAGTTTTGTGGACATTTAAGTCAGATGTAATTATGTTTGCTAGGTTTATTTGAAATCAATGATATCTATTTTAAAATTTATTTTTATGTAAGTTATTAAACATTGTTAAGTTGCTGAGTTATTTCAGTTAGGACATTGGTGCTTATATACACAGATGATCGTCTCTTTATTATTTATCATTGTGATCACTCACCCATTAATGTAGGTCATTCATTCCATCAATATATACTGGCCACCTATTTCATGCCATTACTGGGCTCAAAGAGAAGCAAAGCAGACTGAGTCCCTGACCTCATGGAATTTACACTCCAGTGGGACAGACGAACGTTAATCAAAATCGCTCAAATAAATGTCCAATTAAAGGAGAGAAGGAAAGACTCATTTGCAACCTAAACATTTGGTGATTGATTACATAGTACTGGGAACAAGCACAGGGAGAGTAAGGGCACAGGCAAAGGAGGATGCAGACAAAGTGATACTTGAATAGAAATCTAAAGAATATTTAGGTCAAGGGAACATGGAAACGAGCTCCCGTGGGTGTAGGTCCAGTGGGGGGAAGCAGGGTACTTTTGAGGTTGAGAGAAGGTGGAGGCTTAAGGGAGGATGGTTTACAATAACGACTGGAAAACTTATGTGACCTCTGCTCTCTGGGCCTTGCAGCCCACTTTAAGGATTTCTCTTTGAGAATAATGGGAAAGCTCTGAAAGGCATTTAAATGTGGGAGAAAATGACTGATTTCCAGGTGGGCATTGTGGCCAATGGCTTCAATGTTCTCAGCCCCTCCAACACCTCTAAAGCTAGTTCCCTGGTTAAAGTCCTCTTGCAAACTGTCTGGAATGGACGCTGACCCTGATGACACAGTGTGTAACATTTCTTCAGTGTTTTCTATCTTGCTGGCGTTTTCCTAATATTAATAACTATTTTAAAATATTTATCTATTTATTTATTTTGGCTGCGCAGGGTCTTAGTTGTGGCATGCAGACTCTTAGTTGCGGCACACAGACTCTCAGTTGTGGCACGTGGACTCTTAGTTGTGGCGTGCGGACTCTTAGTTGTGGCATGCGGACTCTTAGTTGCGGTGTGCAGGATCTAGTTCCTTGACCAGGGATTGAACCCGGGCCCCCTGCATTAAGAGCGCAGAGTCTTACCCACTGGACCACCAGGGAAGTCCCTACATATCTTATTTCATCTTCCCCCAAGCTTTATGGGTTTGTATCAATTCACATCCACGTATCACAGACGTGGAACCACAGCACCAAAAAGTTAAGTAACTTGTCTAAAGTCTCACAGCTATAAGGTCTGTACATTAATTTGGATTTCTAGCATCATGATTATTTTTACCTTGATGTTGTTTTGATCTTTTTCTAATATTTCATTAGTTCTGCTTTATTTCATCTCAAATTCTATCAGAAGTCTATGGAGTTAAAATACGTAACACATAAATATTTCAAATTAAATGAAGCTTCTATTTAAACACCCAACATCTATACATGCTTCTCAGGGTTTCTGTATTGTTCTCTATTTTCTAATATCATAGAGATGCACTGGTGTTGTGATGAATACACTGTTCCTTGCATCTCTATTTAAATGAGTTATCTGAATACTTTAGATTGGTTTACGTTTAAAAGAAAGCACCTTTGGTAAAACATGTTTTGCTCAGAACTATCTTTACGAATTTGTGGATCTCAAAATGGAGAGATAAAAACATGGGTTTATCACTTTTAAAGTTTGATATATTTAGAATGTCATTACTTAAGATAGGTTTGCTGTCAGAGTCAGTGTTTCCATAAAAGGGGTATTCTATTTTAAATGTTACATTGTGCATGCCCATTGCACTGACATATATATATATATATATATATATCACATGGGATATATGTGTAACAGTCACACACTTGTAAATGTTATTTAAAAGAACAGACTTTTGAGCTATATTATTTAAATAAAATGTATTTCCATTAACCACATATAGGGAGAAGAATTTTCAAAACAGCAAACAATATGGTATTCAAAATACAGAACTACTAGTTAAATGCCGATTAATTTTTTAACAAGCATTCCTATGCAGTAGGCAGATCGTTCCCACATCCCATTGTGATTGACAAGCCTGACATATGGAATAGTTCACAAATTCCCAGGTGACTGACAGATGGAGAATAGAAAGGCGGATAAAGTTGCCTAGAGAGCTGAGGATGATTTCATATTCAGCGGTTTTGATCAAAAGGATTCCAGATCTCACACTAAATTTAGCACCGCTGGCAATTAGTGCATGATTTATTCAGTCCTTTCATTTGCCGGTTGACAAATGGAAAACAAGCACAAAATGAAAAATAAGTTTATTTCCAGCATTTCGGATATTTAAAATGTGTGGGTCTTTGTTTGCACATAAATTAACATGAGATGAATTTATAGTGAGATTAAATCTGAACTGGAGAGGCAAGCAATAAATAAGAGCTTTTTTATGTATCGTGCGGACAGAACAGGTGTTTGAATTAAGACATACTAATATGTTTAGCAGCACGGCTCCACCTTTAGCATTAGGGAGTTGAGGCTTTCCTAAATTTAGAATAATCTTTCCACAATTTAAGAGTTCCTTCATAAGCTTCCAGCATAGGTGACCATCTGTATGACAATATTCATGCTCTTCAGCCTAGTGATAATAAAAACCTGAAAACGACTCCCTGCGACCCGGCTTTTCTGCGTTACAGCAAGTGATGGCAGCGCTACAGGTTTTTCCATATCCATGGTGAAAGGCAGGAGACGCCCAGATCTGTCCCCAATCTTGCATTTATAAATGGAGTTAGGAGATCACAACCTTTTTTGCACTATCCTTCCAGCTAGACAGCGTGAAGTTCTGTCTCCAGTTTCTCCTTCTATTTCATGAACTACATACAGTGAGATGAACAAGAGGTGCTGATGTAAACCTTCTGTTGTGTTGCCGAGAATCGGAACACGACAATAGCACATCCACAGTTGGAGGAGAGCATGACTGCACGCAGCCCCTCCTAGGGATTCAGAGAAGCAGGGACACGTGTAAGCACGTTGACGCAAGGTGTAGAAAAAGAATCAAGCAAAATCCTCATTCTTTCAGGGGCAGAAAACAAACATCGTGTCTGAAAGGCCTTGTGATTTCAGAGTAGGTGTGTCTATCTACCTCCTCAGAAATCCTCTTGGCACTGTCTAATATAGCTGCTTAGGAAGACGAATGAATTGCTCGAAATACGGTGGAAGCTGGAAGGATGTCTCAGAACGGAAAGTACCTTATCACTCTCAGATGAAGCAGAAGTGGCCCTTAGAGGTGGCCTGACATCAAATGCCAACCAGGGTAACCATCTAGGTGGAGGCAGGGCCGGCACTGCAGCACCTGAGACTTGGGAATTGCGGGGCCAGATGTTTGGGACACTTATAGGTCTTCTTATTTGATTTGCATTCCAGGTCTGACATTCAACTTTATTTGTATTCATTATTCACAGTGGGAACTAGAATGGTTTTTAAAATAGCATAAATTCCACTTAAATTATAATGGGAAGAATCGTGTGCAATGTGATGCTTTAATTACTGTTAAGCTAACCTTGGGATATGGGAAATGTCAATTTCCATTGGCCACATGAAGGCTGAGCCCAGATTTTAGCCCCCAGATACGTGCAGTCAGTGGGCTGCAGCTCATGGGCACAGCCCTGCCTGAGGAGTCCCACGGTGCTTCAAACCTGCCTTTGCCACCTCCCCTCATACCCTGGGGCACCATCACCTTTTTTATTACTATGCCTTCCTCCGCTGAAATACCCTCCCGGGTCCTTAGCAGCAGCCCCAAATACATGTCCCAGGCAAATAGCTTCCGGCCTGTCGTGTTGCTGTTTTTCTCTTTCTTCGACCCTCCCTGGGTGGCAAGTCCTGGGTTTGCCACCCTGCAAGAGAGGGAAAAGGGAATCTGAAACCCGCTGGTACCGATGTTAAGACTCCTTGTTCACAATCAATTATTCCATTCCTCCTTGAAACCAGGAGTCCGGTACCATGCTGTCTCTCCCGTGTCTTTGCCATCTATAAATTACTTTAGGCATAAACAAGCATCATCCGTTTTGGACGTCCAGACGCTTGGGTCCTTAGGAACCTTCCATAGTAAGAAGCAGGCAGTCTGATTGCCCTACAGAATGTTCTGCTACCCCTCTTCCAAGGGCTATGGAGGTGGTTAGCTATACGGAAGGAATACAATGGGACCTTAAATTCTTCCCAACTAAAAGAAGGAGATTTTCAGTTTTCATTTATACCAACCGTGTGCAAATTTAAGCCATATATTAACTGGCAGAAACAGAGACTGTGTTTTTTCTTTTAGGTCACATTCTTGTTAGAGAGTATAGCAATTCAGCATCTGTGTTGGAGTCTGGAAGCAAGTTATGACGTACATATATTCATATAGACACTTTTATTTTGATTTATTTTCCCCAAAATATACTTTCTGGAAATAACAGTGTGTAATAATTTGGGGGGTAGCTAAACTCTGAAATGGGGTTTACCCTTCCTTCAGCCCAGTACATATTTTTCCTAATTAATCTATTGAGCTAAATTAAATTGTGACTGTGTTTAAACCATTAAAATCGTGATCTTACAAGGTTCAATTCAGTATAATTGCAGTACAAAATGGGAGCAAGGTGATTATATTCCCACTTCACTTTGGAGGAGAAAAAGAGACAATTCTAATACCTTATGTGTCTTGGATAGAGCATAAAAAAAAAAACCTATTTTAAATGGCTCACAAGACCTTTTTTTTCACTATTTCAAACTTCCTCAACATGTTAAAAACCAGTACCAAATGTAAATGTTGCTTTCATAACACCTGTATGGATTGTGATCATATCATACCATAGAGAAAATAAAGGGAAAATGTTAACACTTACTAAATGGTTTCTATACCCCAGAAACTCATTTTGAGGTTTTAATGAAACATTAATTCTTCTTTTGAATTTCCTTTAGTTCTGCAAAAGAAATTTTGTTTGAAAAAACCTGAACCATATGATTAAAACTTGGCATTGATCTAACTCTGTGTTGTCCAATATAATTGCCACTTGTCACTTGTGGCTGTTTACATTTAGATTTTAACTAAAATTAAACTTATAAATTAAAAATTTAGCTCCTTCATTTACACAAGACATATTTCAAGTGCTCAATAGCCACATGTGGCTAATGGTTACTGTATTAGAGCAATTATTGAAAGTGTTCATGAGCTCAGAGAGTTCTGTTTTGGATGATGCTGGTCTAAAATCATTCTTTCAAAGGATGTATTGGCTTAATGGTCATAGCTCCATTAAACGTTTGGCAAGCTGGTGATCTGAGTTTATGTTCAATCCTTTATCGCTTTTAGAGACTAGTGTCTAACTTGAAATGTTTCTAAAAATGTTATTTATAAAAGATTAAGTGATAACATGTTCTTTCAAACATGTCAATAAACAAAGAACACCCTAAAAGAGTCTTCTTACTTTACTGTTTATATTGGTAAACTGGGCACTTTCTCTCATACTATGCTTTCTCCAAGTTTATTGAGACTTGTATTTTTTTTCTATTTTAAAAAATGGATTATGAATAATCTGTTCAGTTTATAAGAAAAGGGAAAACATCTTCTTAAATAGAAAAAAAATCTCTCCAATTTTTATTTGTGTCATAAAGCATTAATTCATTCTTTCAAAGATAAAAATTGTTCATAAGATATGCATTTAGAAGACAGTTTACTAGTTTCAGAAAATAAAGGTTGTTTGTATATTAGTTTCCTACAGTAAATGCCTCGAAGAGTGTAATACATTGAAAACACCAAATATCACTAATGAAAAATAAAATAGAAGATGACTTACACAATTAATTCTTGACAGTAATTATATTTCTTGCTACATATGATAAAAGTGTTCTCGTTTGGGGAAGTTCATCCATGATGTTTTTATCCCCTTATAACTCTTGATACCAACTCATTAAAACTAGAATATAATTTCCAATTCAGCTATCATTTAGTTCTTCAACTTTTTTCTTATATTCTTACGAGAATTAATATACTATTCTCTTCTCCTTTCTAATCTTTTATGTGCTGTTTCGTTCATATCTTTCTGCTCTTATAACACAGAAAGATCTCTTTCACTAAAATTTCAAACTAAGAATCAGACCTAATATTGACTGAGTGCATGCACAAGAGTTTATGGGATGTGCTCCCTGCCCCTGATGATCTTAAATAATTATTTTCTTTGAATAATTTCTAAATAACACATTTAGTGGTATCAAAGCCATCTTTTCTGGGAGGAAAAAAAAAAAAAGGTTTCCACAGTAGTATGGAAGCACAAGAGTTGTTCAAAACCAAAAATTAAAATGGCATGTTGTCAAAATCAGTGATAATTCAAAGAGTGAAAACCTTGGAGAATTTTAAGAGTCTATGCCTTCTAATAAATACTTTGCATATGTCTCTCTGTAAATATAACTAATATTCTGGTGCAAAACGTATCAAAGAGAAGGATAAGGGAATGTGTCTTTCTTAGTTCAGAATGAGTCATTGACATTGTCCAGTGGGCATGTGCTCTGGGGTCTTCTGATTGAGCTCTTGGTATAGAATCGGGGCAGCAAACTACTGTTGAATGAATGAGATGGATCAAGCTGAGTCATTCCACAGGATGGAAGATCTTACCACTCGTTTCAGTTCATGGAAAGTTGAGGATTGTGGCCAGTTCTTCACCCACTAAGTACCCTAACAAAAAAGTTATCTAACCCCCACTTACCCTTCATAAGCACACATCTGTTGCTATAAATTCTATATCTACTCAAACGTTATTGACAATGATATTCCCACAAAATTCTCCACCCACTTCCTTGCAGTCCTCTGAGCAAATGTGCGTATCTTTACTACAACATCCATCCAACTTTAACCACATCGCTTGTCCTTTCCTCTTGCTTGATGAATGTCTCTCTGCCACTGTCTTCTCATCTCAATCCACCATCCAGGATCTGTCTTTCTCATTGCCTTCCACTAGCTGATGCAAAGCTGAAAGTAGACGTACCTCACGCTTCAGTGACCACAGCTGGTAAACCCTTATGATGACGCTTTGATAGAAGGGGTGACAAACCCTGTTTTCTGACTTGCTCCTCTAGGTTTTAGCCCTACAACCAGTAACTTTTTCAATTCTCAGTCATACTGAACATGGGGAATATTTACCTGACAAATAAACAGTAAATATTTCTAAATTAAACTAAAATACAGGTGCTTTTATTTTTTGTCTCTTGTTTTAATATTTTTTTACTTCCTCTTGGAATAGATTGCTTTTGCTGGCTATACCATGTTACTGTAGAAATTATACTCAGAAATTAGGAGGAAAGCCACCAAAATTATCAAGTACATTTACCATTCTGTTAGCACTGCCAATGTCCACAGCTCCCTTCCAGTGAATTCTAAATATCACTGTTACTATACTTATTTTCTATGTTGGCGAAATGACCCAAAGAAGATTCAAGTAAGTTACTGCGTGCCTGTCACCGAAAATTACTGTTTCCAGAGTTTCATTTTGTGCTCTCTCCAAGCACAAATGTCATCATTAAAAAGCATTTATTAATGATCTTCTTTATAGGGTATGTACTATGACATGAAGAGCAAAATTTATAAATTTTCAGTGACCATTAGGCTTACAGTGAAAACAGGCAATATATATATATGTATCTGTAGAAACAGAATAGAAATTGTAAATCAAGTTAAGACCAAGCTATAAATGGACACACAGAGAAAGAGAAAGAGAGGCAGAGAGAGCGCGAAATAGATCAAAGATTTTGACCACTCATGCATTGCTAGGGCAAAAGCCTTTTAAAAATGGAAAGTTAAAACATAAAACTATGTGTGTAAAATCATTAGAGTGGTTTACAATTGATGGGAAAGCTAACACTGTGTTCTTATAATGAACTATCTTCAAGCAACAGACTTGAATTTCAGGAGCGATGTGAATTCTGGATAGGGACCTTGGCAAAATGGAGAAGAGAAGGAGGATTTGAGACATCTCTCATTAGCTGAGAGGAGGCTCAGATGGTGAAGTGGGGTGAATCTCTATGACCATCCTCTCCATCCCAGTTTATTCCTATTTGGTTCTTGTTATTCATGCACATCTTTAGGAGGCATATGTAGCAAGTCTATACAGAAGCCTGTACTAAATAAACAGATGGGTGGACAGGGAAGAAATAATATTAGCTAGGGAAATGGATATCATATCTTTCCCATCTTTTGAGACGACTCAAATGACTAAGGTCAAAAATAAAACCTGACAAGAGACAATACGTCCAGAGGTTAGAAGTCATAAAGGAAAGCATGAAGAAGTATAAACTAATAAAAGAAACATAAAAGAATGTGGACATATGCACTACTTGGCATAAAAAAGATTGAGTATCCCACCCTCTAAGTGCAAATATAAACCCTGGACATTAAATATAAAACAAATATAAAAAGACTCCAAAAGGTGGAGAGAAGAGGAAGACTGGCTAGGGACTCTGGTGTCTGCAAATGACACAGTGCTGAGTTCCTTGGGTTTTCTTTATTTCTTATTTTTTTCCTTTTTTTAAAAATTGAAGTACAGTTAGGAAAAATAGTATGCAAGTTACAGGTGTACAATATAGTGATTCATAATTTTAAAAGTTTATACTCCATTTATAGTTATGATAAAATATTGGCTATATTCCCCACACTGTACAATATACACTTGTAGCTTATTTAATACATAATGGTTTGTACCTCTTAATCCCCTACCCCATTGCCCCTCCCCTCTTCCTTCTCCCCACTGGTAACCACTAGTTTGCTCTCTATATCATGAGTCTGTTTCTTTTTTGTTATGTTCACTAGTTTTTTATATTTTTTAGATTCCACATATAAGTGAGATCATACAGTATTTGTCTTTCTCTGTCTGACTTATTTCACTTAGCATAATGCCTTCCAAGTCCATCCATGTTGCTGCAAATGGCAAAATTTCGTGCTTTCTTATGGCTGAGTAGTATTCCATTGTGTGTACCACATTTTCTTTATCCATTCATCTGTTGATGGGCACTTAGCTTGCTTCCATATCTTGCCAATTGTGAATAATGCTGCTATGAACATTGGGGTGCATGTATCTTTATGAATTAGTGTTTTTGGTTTTTTTCAGATATATACCCAGGAGTGGAATTTCTGGGTCATTTTTAGTTTTTTGGAGAAACCTCAATAAGAACATATATATCAATAATTACCTTAAATGTAAATGGACCAGATGCTTCAATTAAAAGACATAGAGTGGCTGAATGAATACAAAAGCAAGACCCATATATATGCTGCATCTTTGTCCCTTCTATATCCCCAAGTACATGCTGGAGAAACTAGCTAGCTAGTAAATGCCAAACAGTACAGATAAAAAGGACCTCAAGAAAAAATGCCAAACAGTAGATAAAAAGGACGTCAAGAAAATCCTGCTCTCTCTAACCAAATAACCAAGAAAAGAAAAGCATAGCAAAACAAATAACTTTTAGACAATAACTCTTCTACATTGCTAAATATATTAAAAAAAAAAAAAAAAAAAAACCTAGATGCCTACTGGGGCATCTAAACTTCAACCTTGAGAGATTGTAATGAGTGATCCAACCACACTGCCTGGGTGGTGTCTGAGAAGACTGAGTAGGGAGCTGAGACTTCATTCTTGCCAGATAGTAACAAATCCTACAACAGTGCCCTTCCAGTGGAAATGTCAGTGGAAACCATGCAGGAAGTCTGAACTCCATCCACACTTCACTGGGGCAGTGTCCAGAAAACTTAGTAGAGAGTTGGGATTTCCAACAGCAAAGCTGTAATGAGTTACCATCAAGCTCTCACTTCGGTGTCCATGGAGGTAAAGTGAGGAGACTGAACTCCCCACTCTGCCAACAGAAATGAGAAGCCGCCCATCACAAATCAGTGAAGATTAACTGTAGAATGTGGACCTCCAACCCCACCTGTCAGTGAAAAGTTGGCGGATTTCCCCAGCCTCCACCACCCCATGGAGCAATGTCATAGCAGGATTGCAGAAACACAAGATTTAAATAAGATTCTCAGTCTTGTAACATAATACCAAAAATGTCTACTTTTTCATAAAATATCAGTCATCATTCTAAAAACCAGGAAGATCTCAACTTTAGCAAGAAAAGACAGTAAGCAAATGTCAACATCAAGATGACACAGAATTATCTTTCAAGGATGTAAAGAAGCTATAGTAAACAAATAAGCAATTACAAACATACTTGAAACAAATTTAAAAAATAGATACCTCAGAAATGAAGTAGAAAATCTAAGCAAATAAATAAAAGATATAAAGAAGAACCAAATGAAGATGTTCAAAAGAAAAACCAAACAAAAACCCTCAATGCACAGACTCAAGAGCAGAATGGAGAAGACAGAGGACTCAGAAACCTGTGAGATTATTGCAAAAGATCCAACATTCATGTCATTGGAGCACAAAAATGAGGAGGACAGAAGGCAGGGCTAAATAAGTTTTGAAAAATGACTGAAAATCTCCCAAATTTGGCAAAAGGCATAAACCTACAGATTCAAAAAGCTGAGCAAACCCCAAAGAAGTTAAACCCAAAGAAATTCATGCCCAACACATCATATTTAAACTTTTTGAAGTTAAATGGGAGACAGTAAATAATTATGATGATAAATAATGCTATGAAGGTTAATCCAGTGGGAAAATAGCAATCTTAAATGTGTACAAATAAAGCAAAAAGTTGCAAAATATTTGAAGCAAAAACTGTTAGAACAGAAAGGAGAATATGACTAACCCACAATTATAGTTGGAGATTTCAACAAGCATCTATCAACAATTGTTAGATCAACAAGTCAGATAATCAGCAGATATAGAAGAACACAAAATCACCATTCATCACAGGATATAGTTGATACAGAGTACCTCAACAAATTTAAAATGATTGAAATCATACAAAGCGTGGTCTTTGGCTATAATGGGGCCACACTAGAAATCAATAACAGAAAGATAACAGGTAAATCACCAAACACTTGGAAAATAAATGACATACTACCAAATATTCATGGGTCAAAGAAAAAGTCTTATAGAAAAAATTTAAAGTATATTTAACAGAAAGAAAATAAAAATACAGCATATTAAAATTTGTGGGATACTGTTAAAGCAGTGCTAAGAAAGAAATTTATAGCACTGACTTCTGACATTAGGAAAGAGGAAAAGTCTTACATCAAAATCTAATTACCTACCTCAAGAAACTAAAAGAATAAGAGCAAAATAAATATAAAGCTAACAGAAGAAAGGAAATAGTAAACATAATAGCAGAAATCAATGAAATTGAAAACAGGAAAATACAGAAAAGCTACTGAAACAAAAAGCTCATGTTTTAAAACAAATCAATAAAACTGACAAAACTCGAGCTAGACTGACAAAGAAAAAAATAAAGAAGACACATATCAATAATAATAGGAATGAAACAGAGGCTATCACTACAGACCCTGCAGAAATCCAAAGGATGATATGGAATACCACCAAAAATTCTACACAAATAAATTTGACAACTTAGGAGAAATGGATCAATTTCTCAAAAAACATAAATGATACAAACTCACCCAATAAAAAATACATAATTTGAATAGCCCTATAACTATTTGGGAAGTGTAATTCATAATTTTAAAAATCTCCAGATTCAGATGGTTTCAATGGAGAATTCTATCAAGAAGAACCAGCATCAATTTTACACAATCTCTTCCAGGAAACACTTCCCAACTTATTATGTGAAGCTAGTATTTCTCTGATATCAAAATCAAATACCAAAAACAAAAACTACAGACTTCTCATAAATATAGTGACAGAAATTGCTAAAATGTTAACATATAGAATTCAGCAATATATATATTACATATACATATAAATAAATACACCATGATCAAAAGAGATTTGTTCCATGGATGTGAGGCTGGGTACAACCTTCAAAAATCAATGTAATTCACCATAATAACAGACTAAAGAAGGAAAATCAAATGATGAAAAATTATTTAATGTGGAAAGCGCATTTGACAACACTCAATACTTGTTATGATAAAAACCCTCAGAAAATTAGGAATAGATGGAAATTTGTTCACTCGGGAAAAAAATCTACAAAAAACTGTAGCTAATGCTGAAAGAGTGAATGCTTTTCCCTCAAGACCAGGAACAAGGTAAGGATGTGAACTCTCACCATTTTATTCAACAAAGTGCTGCAAGTTCTGACAACACAATAAGGCAAGAGAAAAATAGCCTATAGAACACAAAGAAACAAATAAAACTGTTCCTATTTGCAAATGACATGATTATTTCCATAGAAAATTTTTACAATCATCAAAAAAAAAAAAAGAAATACATGGTGTAAATGTAACGTATAGGAGTTGAGTGCTGAAAAGTACACAACACGGAGGAAAGAAATAAAAAAGGAGAAAATAAATGGAGACACATAATATGTTCATGGATTGGAAGACCCAGCATAGTAAAGTTGTCAATTTCCCCCTCCCCCCGACCTCCCAAAAAAGGCTTAATGCAATTCTCATCAGAATCCCAGCAAGACTTTTTGTAGATATAGTAAAGATTATTCTAAACTTTCATGGAAATGCAGAGGAATTAGAATAAAGCAATTCTGAAAAATAAAATAGGAGAAAGCATTCTACTTGTCATAAAGACATTATATGGCTTTAGTAATCAAGACTGTATCATATTGGCAGTCTACACATAGATGAATGGACACAATAGAAAATCTAAAATTAGGCCAAAACAGTATGGCCAACCTTTTTGGACAAAGATGCAAATGCAGTTTAATGGAGAAAGAATAGTCCTTTCAACAAATAGTGCTAGAGCAATTGTATATTCATAAGCCAAAAAATCTTTTTTGACTGAACCTCATACTTCATACAAAAGTAACTCACAATAGGTCATAGATTTAAATGTAAAATATAAAAATCAGATAAATAAAATCTATAAAACATTTATTAAAAAACAGGAGAAATTTTAGGTCTTTTGTTTCCATGAAGAATTCTTAGGCAAGATACCAGAAGCAAAATCAAAAAAGAATTATTGATAAGCTGTACTTCATCAAAATTAATAACTGCTGCTTTGTGAAAGCCCCTGTTAAGAAAAATAAAGGAAAAATAAAGGAAAAGCTACAATCTGTGAAATAATATTAGCAAACCTCATATCTGATGAAGAGCTCACATCAAGAATATGTAAAAACAAAAACAAAAACTCTCAAAACTCAATGATAAAGAAATAAACCATCCAATAAGACAATGGGCAAAAGACATGAAGAGACACTGCCAAGAAGATATAGGGATGACAAATAAGCACATGAAAGATATTAAAATCACTTGCTATCAGGGAAATGCAAATTAAGACCACAAGGAGATATCATTACAAACCTACCATAATGGCTGAAATAAATAGGGTGCCAACCAAATGCTGAGCAGGAGGCTGAAAATCGGGATCTCTCATATACTGCTGATGGGAATTGCAGGTGACCACTCAGGACAATAGTTTGTCAATTGCTTAAAACAACAAACATACACTTACCATACAACCCAGCATTGCACTCCTGGACATTTTTCCCAGAGAAATGAAAACTTATCTACACAAAATTCTGTACATGATTGTTTATAGCAGCTTTGTTTGTAATAGCCCCAAACTGGTCAAAACAAAAATATCCCTCAATAGGTGAATAAACAGACTGATACATCCACACTACAGTATACCACTCAACAATAAAAAGGAATGAACTACTGATACACCCAACAACTCAGATGAACTTTAAGGCATTATGCTTAATTAAAAAAAAAAAAATCCAATCCCTAAATGTCACATATTATATAATTCCATTTCTATAACATTCTCAAAATGGCAGAACTACAGAGCTGAAAAACAGATTAGAGTTTGTCTTTGGTTTGGGATGGTGGGGAGATAGAAAGGGGGTGTAACTATAAAGGGGTAACCCCAAAAAGATCTTGGTGGTGATGGAACAGTTCTGTATCTTGATTGTGGTGCTAGTTACCTGAATGTACAGCAATATCAGATCTCCTGGGAACTCATTAGGATACAAATTCTCAGCTGTAGTTTAGATTTGCTGAATCAGAAACCCTCAGAGTGGGACCTAGTAGTTTGTGGTTTAATAAGCCCTCCAGGTAATTCTAATGAACGTTACAGTTTAAGAACCACGCGTCTGGGGCAAGTGAGTCCCAATCCTGAGAGCGAGATCATGAATACAGCCTAAGGAAAGCCATATTCCACTTGCATGTTTGTATTCATGCTATATGTCATGTGAAAATGTCCTGTGTCACACATGGTGCCCAAAAGATTCCTTCATACAAGTATGTACTCAAAATTATTAAACATTAATGTTGAGCATTTCAAGGTTCAGAAAAGTAGTCCCTAAAAATTCCAATTTTATACTGTTCACTCACTTTGTACTCCAAGATTTATTTAAAACTCTAAAAAGGTAAATCTGAAGATCACTTCTAGATGCAAGTTGCCTTTAAATAATAAAAAAATCAGAATTATCATGTTTTGCTGTTCATCTCACAGGATTTTTGTTAGATTATACGCGATAATTTATTTGAAGGATCTATGAAAAGCTGAAGAATCATGAATAATTTCTATCACAATTAATTGTAGTTATTAAATATTATCAATAGTCTACTTACCACTTATTAGCCAACTTCCAAATGGCAGCTGGCCTCATATACGATCTCTGAGCTTCACAGGAACTTTGCAGAACAGATAATTATCTCCAGATATAGGCACACTGATTCAGAGAGGTGAGATAAGTTGCTTGTGGGTCCACTGTAGAGTGACTGAACACCGATTTGAACCAGGCTTAGAGTACTCCTAACATGATACTCTTCCTTCACACTAACTCGAGTCACCTGTAGTGATTCCTACCATAGCAGTGACCCTGGTTTGGATCCAAAACTGAATAATAAAAAAATGCTGCATTTCAAGAGGGTACATTCTTTGCAAAAGTGTAATAAGAGGAGGGGGCAATCCAGTGGGATAAAGTGATGGGATTCTACAAGGGCCAGAAAGGGGAAATGGAGAATATTCCATGACAAACTAATGTATACCCAAGGGTTAGGAATGTCACATACCAATAAATACACTCTGAGTGGATGAAGGTCAACACGGATACATAAGGAGGTGCAGAAAGTAATCAGGGTAAGAGAGAAGAGTATGTGAAATAGGAAGCAACTGGGAAGATTATAGAACGAAATCAAGCGTAAAAAATATATCAGAAAAGCAAAGGTGTAAAATGAAAGGAAGATTACAGAAAAGTTTAGAGAAATATCAGAACATTTCTCGAAGTACTAAGGGACAAGGGGTCATCACTGGAGACAGTAGCATGGTCAAAGAGACAGACAGGTAATTTATTGACACAAAGGTGGAATCTTAAGGATTAAAGGCATTCTTCCATTTAGTTCGCACAAAAAGGATAAGGGAGTAGGTGGGGCATGAGGGAGATTCAGGCGGTCCTTGATGAAGTAAGATGTGTTTGAAAGAGTGATCAAGGAATTGGGAAATGTGAAAGTGAAGACATTTCTCAATTTGTTTTTTTTTTTACTTAAAGGACATCAGTAAATACTAAATCTTAGGTATCAAAGAAAACCTTGCAGGAGAGATCTATGTCTAAAAAGAAAACTAAAATCTCTATACCTTACCCTTTAAAGTATGCCTTAAGTTTATCTTCCATTTATGCCTTTTATATTTGAGTTTAGAGGCCCCTTTTTGAGGAAAACAATCTCTCTCTGTAGGTATATACACATACATACACACACACACCTCTCTCTATTATATACACATACACTTCTCTGTAAATATATACATTTGTGTGTACATATACATGCATACATTTACATCTGCTGTATCTCTGAATATATTTGCTCAATACATATACATATAGGTATACCTATACATATATATGTACACACACATACACACACGCACCCAGAAAGAGAATTTCTATTTGGAAATAAAAACTTACCTGAATTCATCTGACTAAGAAAGCCCTTCCTCTTCACCTCAACATACTTTGAAATTTGAGTAATTTAAGTAAGTAAACTTTAATTATGTCTTCTTTTCTCACTGAAAGGCTCTGGATGGCTTATTTTGGCAACACATTTTATCTCAAAAATAACTGATTGTAAGACGGTCCGGGCAGGTGTTTGAGACACTGATGAATGTAGCCTTATTATTTCTTTTTAAATCTCAATATTTATAGAAAAATAGAAGGAAAACGGCTAGCGTCTTCTGGCTCCATTTCATCTTCAAGATTGCTTTCATCACTGCTAGGCCACCAGAAAACGGGACCGATTCCTATAAACAACAGTTGCGTGTTACCACAAGCTTCACACTATCTTGTATTCGACTGTCAAGACTTCTCAGTCTCTCTTACACCTGGGACATTGCTGGGACCAGCTCCACACAAATGTAGCTTGAGTAAGCATCATAGCCAAACCGTGCTGCCCCTGCCCCGCCTCCAGAGGACATCAGACAGGAATCCTCTGGGTGCTCAGGCCTGCAGAACGCAGAAGTCGGGGAGGCGGATGCTCCCATGGCACCTCCTGACACATAGAAAACAAGAGCCGATGGATCTATCCATCCACCCTCACGCCTACAGATCAGTTCCAAGGCACATTTCTAGAAGGTCAAACAATGAGTCACCTGGCGGGGGGGAGGGGGTGGGGGATGAATGGGGAGACTGAGATTGACATGTAGACACTAATATGTATAAAATAGATAACTCATAAGAACCTGCCATATAAAAAAATAAATTAAAATTCAAATATTCAAAACATAAATAAATAAAGTTAAAAAAAAAAAAAAAGAGTCACCCTGTGTGGTGCCAGCAACATCACATTTTTGAATAAACTTCCCTTTCACAACACCAGCAGTTTTCATGCAGGAGAACACAAATTAGATACATCATGGTTAGAATTTAGATGATGCATAATAATCATAATAATAATAACAAAAAGTAGATAGATAGGTGATAATAGCTAGATGGATAGATAATAGATAGATGGATAGATGATAGATAGATGGATAGATAGATAGAGATAGATAGACAGATAGAGAGAGAGTTTTCTTTTCCTTTTTTACAGTGTAAATAGTGAATTTGAGTCTCTCCACTTCTTCTCTTGAAGGCCCCACCTTGACTCTGACAGATACTCTTGACTATGGACCAGCGCAGAGTGATAGGTGAGGGCTCTTCAGATGTGTTGCTATTCAAAAAGGGTTACCATTAAATTCTCTATCTCAGTGACCTTTCAGTATTTTAGTCCACTCCTGTCAACCTTTCACTTTTGTTCCAGGAAGATAAATATTTAGTTATTATCCAGGAAAACTCAGAAGTCATAAATCTTCAGAATGGTAATAGAAGCAGTTAAAAAACAACAACAACATGGTTTTGTCTGCCTATATTGATTCCTAGTACATTTGTATTTCTTACAATTCTTTGCATTCAGAGTAATGTTTCCATGATTTCTCCTACATTTTCAACTTCAAGATGAAATGATTTATAAAAAGAAGCTACCTTTTTCCAAAACAGCTTCCTATTGTCTACCAGGACAAATACCAGGTGTTTTATATAAATATATTGGCACTAAGTCACACAGCTAAGAGCAAGCTATTGACTTATGCTTTTTGGGCCAACAGTTACGGATCTTAGAAACCATCACTGCCATTCTAACAACGAGGAAAAAGTTGAGCAAACTGAAAATCAACTTCTCTTAGAGCCATCAGGAGACTGAGGTCACAGAACAAATCACCACCCCAAAAGTTGTATAGACAGGCAAATACAGAGAATCACAGCTCACTGGGAGCAGTAACTGTGCTGGAGCCAGCAACTGCATAGTTGACTACTTGCTGGAAATTGAACATGGACTAGCTTGAGGGATAAAGCGTCTTGGGTCTTAGCCTTAGGAAGCCCCCCAAACTTTGTGAGTTTTACCTGTAGGAGCCCACTCATGTTGTCACTGTGAAGATCAGAAAAAGTTCCTTTTCTGGCATGGAGAGGGGTGCCAGAGCATTCTCTTCTTCTTAACAAAAGCCAAGGGAAACCAAGGCTCAGACGTTATTTAAGAAGGGATTTCTAGGGAAACGCAAAGACAATAAAGAAGACAAAAATCATAACACCAGAGAAAATTTTAGCCTCTAACATGACAACTACAGCAAACAGTAAACACAGCCTAAAACCTAGCCAGGTAAATGTAAAACTTCAACAAAAAGCCTATTGACTCCAGTTACTTATAGCCAATACATCCTGTTTAGTTTTTAAAAAAAATAAAAATAAAACTGTAATGAGACATGATAACAGGCAAAAAAAAAAAAAATACACCATCTGAAGACACTAGCATGTATAAGAACCAGACTTAGATATGGCAGACGTTTTGGAATTATCAAACCAGGAATTTAAAATAACCATTATTAATATGCTAAGGGTGCTAATGGAAAAAATAGACAGCATGAAAGAACAGATGGGGAATATAAGCTGAGAGATGGAAACTCTAGGAAGGCAAGTTATTCACACCCCAAATTATCTGGGGGCACTTACTAGGAGGTGCAAGAACTGGGTGGATGCTGCCCCCCAGACATCCCCTTGGATGCCCAGCTGCAGACTTTGCTGACCCAATAGAGTCATGGACCTGTGGGAGCATAGTTTCTTGGTGGAAGGAAATTCCCCTCCCTCCCCCAAACTAGGTAAAGGAAAGTTCCAAGAGATTTACTCATTAGGAATTGAGATACTTGCCAAAAAGAGAAGACTGAGTTCTTGTCCTTTTGGAGGTCCAGCAGGAAGTTCAGTGAGTGTGTTAATATAACCCTATGCCTATCTAGATAGGGGCGAGGAGAACTGGAGAGCCATGGTGCTGGGGAAGGCTGCATTCCCACAAGCTGACGAGGACAGGCATTTTTTTGGACCCTGTGGTTCAGGGGGTTTACCCATCTTAGATGGTAGATAGGTTCCAGCCCTCTTTCTAGTACTCCATCCAAGAGGCTTCAGGTCTTAGGGCCGGAGGAGGGCTGGGAGATGCTGCACAGAGCTGCACACATGAGGCGCTGTCCAATACAGGAGCCCCCCCCCCCCCCGCCCGCCCCTGGAGAACCCACACATGAACCCTCCTTAGATGCCTGGCACAGAGCGTATCAAGAGTCTGTCAGGGGCAGTTGGAGAAACAGCATTAACTAACAGGATGAACACCACCAAAAAAGTCAGCTAACTACAGACACTGTTTTGTTTTTTTGTCCTCTCTTCCCATCCCTTCCCAACACACTGGAATGACTAGTCCTTGGAGAGAGTGGGGAAAGGAGAGACCTCCCAGAGAGAGAGCATACATGCTCTAAGCAGTCAGTGTTTCAGCTCAGCTTGATCTTGGCATTTGGATTGAGGAACAGAGTTAAATCAAATTTCAGACTAAAGTAATACATCAGTGTTTTAATACACAAAGTAATCTAAAAGTTAAGAAATTCACCCAAGATTTCACGAAGAGACTGGGAGGAGAGATCCAGGAGCAAGGTTGAAAATATCGATTGGAGAAAGGTCGATTCTTTCCACATCTGCTCCCAGCCTAGGAGCAGAGACAGGACCTGAAAGCAGCTATCACGTTGTGGAATTTAATCCTCGAGGCAACTTTGTGACGCACGTATTCTTACCTCTACCCTTTGAAGAAGATATGAGTGAAGTCGGGTTAATTAAGCAGCATGCGCAAGGTCCACAGCCAGTGCTGGGGGACATGGAACCTGGGTACCTCGACTCCAAAGCCCCAATTGTTTCTGCCACACTCACTGCCTTCCTAGTGAGTGGAGTATGGAAACCTAAACTGCGAACACGCTAGCTGAAATTTATTATGAATTGTGTGGAGGATAGAGCCCTACAATTCAACATCCTCTTGTGCTTTAATAAATGCACATGACAGATTAATAATTGTTTTATTTCTAAGGTTCACAAATGCCTTAGGATTTTTTTCAAGGAGATATCAGTTTCACGTTCCACTCTCTCCACGTTTATTTTCCTCAATAATGTTATCAATTGCCCATCAATATCCTCTATTTCAACATTACTTTCAATAAAGGATCCCTCCAACTCGGGGATCATTTTAGCTCTCCCAGCAGTGGTTCTTATCCTTTTGCCTTTGAACAGCACTAGGCTGCAGAAGTGCTGTACTCGGCGTAAGGCTCTGATACCGAAAGCGCCCTTCCTTTAATTTGCATAATCTGATACACAGGCCATTGAACCATCTATTATCACTGCTACTAAGACAGCTAATTTTGCTCTCCTTTTCCTCAATACCATATTATTAAGTTTCTATTTCTTCTTAAGCTTCTAACAAATACCCCTTTCCCAAACTCCAGGGAGTAGCTTCCCGCTGATTCCCATTCCTGCTGTCTCCCGCACAAATCTTTCTTTCATCAGGACCATTTCAAACACCACCGCATACGCAGCCAGAGGGTCTCATCCCAGAATGTCTCCCGCTGAGTGGAAGGATGTGGAGGGGTTTTGCCTTTGAGATGCCTGGGTAGCCTCCAAGAAACACATGAGCGTAGTTTAATTCTTTTTTCTTTTCTTTTCTTTTTTTTGGCGGTACGCGGGCCTCTCACCGCTGCGGCCTCTCCCGCTGCGGAGCACGGGCTCCGGACG